>NW_027213579.1:35000-37546 GCF_042767895.1 Penaeus vannamei | reverse complement strand
GCAAGGTCAGTCATTCCTAAGGCAAGGTCAGTCATTAATGAGGCAAGGTCAGTCATTAATGAGGCAAGGTCAGTCATCCTGAGGCAAGGTCAAACATTAATGAGGCAAGGTCAGTCATTAATGAGGCAAGGTCGATGATTCCTGTGGCAAGGTCAATCATCAATGAGGCAAAGTCAGTCATTAATGATGCAAGGTCAGTCATTTATGAGGCAAGGTCAATCATTCCTGTGGCAAGGTCAGTCATTAATGAGGCAAGGTCAGTCATTCCTAAGGCAAGGTCAGTCATCCTGAGGCAAGGTCAAACATTAATGAGGCAAGGTCAGTCATTAATGAGACAAGGTCGATGATTCCTGAGGCAAGGTCAATCATTCCTGAGGCAAGGTCACTCATTCCTAAGGCAAGGTCAGTCATCCTGAGGCAAGGTCAAACATTAATGAGGCAAGGTCAGTCATTAATGAGGCAAGGTCGATGATTCCTGAGGCAAGGTCAATCATTCCTGAGGCAAGGTCAATCATTCCTGAGGCAAGGTCACTCATTCCTAAGGCAAGGTCAGTCATCCTGAGGCAAGGTCAATCATCTCTGAGAAGGTCAACTATTCCTGTGGCAAGGTCGATGATTCCTGAGGCAAGGTCAATAATTTCTGAGGCAAGGTCAACTATTCCTGAGGCAAGGTTAATCATTCCTGAGGCAAGGTCAATAATTTCTGAGGCAAGGTCAATCATTAATGAGGAAAGGTCAATAATTCCTGAGGCAAGGTCAATCATTAATGAGGCAAGGTCAATCATTAATGAGGCAAGGCAATCATTAATGAGGCAAGGTCAATCATTAATGAGGCAAGGTCAATCATTCTTGAGGAAAGGTCAATGGCAAGGTCAATAATTTCTGAGGCAAGGCCAGTCATCCCTGAGGCAAGGTTAATCATTAATAAGGCAAGGTCAATCATTAATGAGGAAAGGTCAATCATTAATGAGGCAAGGTCAACCATTCCTGAGGAAAGGTCAATGACAAGGTCAATGATTTCAGAGGCAAGGTCAATCATTCCTGAGGCAAGGCCAGTCATCCCTGAGGCAAGGTCAGTGATATAATTGATAAATCCAAATGGTTGATTGAAAGATGAATGGGAAAAAAATGCTGTTTAAAAAAACGAAGGAAATCCACGGCAATTTTTACTTCTTTTACTTCTTTTTCTTCTTCATCATCATCTCCTTCTTCTTCATCTTCTTTTTCTTCATCTTCTTCATCCGAGGCAAGGTCAGTAACTCCTGGGGCAAGGGTCAATGCTTCCCGTGGCAATGTTGGTCAAATTTGCATTACTTGATAAACAGCAAATTTTAGCAAGCTTGTATTCTGACATCCACTTGAGCGAAGCAATTGCAAATACCACTTGTTTGCAGCCCGAGCTATGCCACCGGACATCCAGTAATGCAACGTTTAACCGCATGACTATATCAATCGTGATAAGTGGAATTCATGCGGAATTCTTGCGGACATGCAAAAAAAAAAAACGCAGTGATTCAGATTTTGCCAATCCGCATAAAATTTCGTCTGAATATCATGCAAAAAATAACACAGCATTTTCCTTAAATGTATATTATCTACCCAAGATTTGTCACGTATTGTGTGTGTGTGTGTGTGTGTGTGTGTGTGTGTGTGTGTGTGTGTGTGTGTGTGTGTGTGTATGTGTGTGTGTGTAACACGAGAGAATATTCTGTCTGATGTACCTAAACGAGAGCCACGAGACGCGAGGGGGCACTTTGCGAGTCACAGCATATAACAAACTGTGGCTCTCGATCTTAAAAAATTCAGTAGCGAGTCGTTTACCTGCTTGCTCGGAGTGGCTCGCGCGCGCTCACTGCGGCTTTTTTTTTTACCTTATTCCTGGTCCTTTACGTACAATGTCCGTGCAGTCTATACCAGTTTTCTAGGTCTGATAAGAGAGCTCGGTGAGGTGATGTTTAATTAATGTTTAACTCGGTGTATTGCTCAAATTCTGTGATAAATTATATTCTTTAAGGAAGGGGATATAGCTTTGTGCTTGACTGTTTCGACATCGAATTATATCTAAGACATCTTTTCATTAACTCTTTCATATATGGATGCGTCGTCTTATCGAGATGAAACTATTTTCATGTTGCCTCGTAATTCCTAAAAAAAAATAATAATAATAATCTCTTGCGTATGGCTGCATAATAGATTGGCGCTAAGTGTGGTAAGATTAGAGTGAAAGGAATATTTTTTTTTTTTTTTTTTTTTTGCGTGTGTGTGTGTGTGTGTGTGTGTGTGTGTGTGTGTGTGTGTGTGTGTGTGTGTGTGTGTGTGTGTGTGTGTGTGTGTGTGTGTGTGTGTGTGTGTGTGTGTAAAGATGAAACACAAGGAGCGTTTTACGTGTAAATAAAAATGATAAGGTTACCGCAGGCTTCGTCGGGCAAGCGTAAGAGGAGGAAAGCGGATGTGAAAATAAAAGAAAAAGAAAATTGATAAAAAATGAGTGCCAGATCTGAGCTCGTAGGAGGATTGTAATCCCTGATAGATATGGATATGATTTA
>NW_027213579.1:27500-30000 GCF_042767895.1 Penaeus vannamei | reverse complement strand
ATTATTATTATCATTACCATTGTTATTATCACTATTATTATTATTGTTGTTATTATCATTGTTATCATCATTATGATCATTAACATTATTTCTATTACTATTATTATCATTGTTACCATTATTATCACTGTCATTATTATTGTCTTATCTACTCTCCTCTCCTCTTCTCTCCCCTCCTCTCTTCTAATCTCTTCCCCTCTCCTTTCCTCTCCTCTCCTCTCCTTTCTTCTCCGTTCCTTTTCCCTCTTCTCCTTTTCTCCCTTCCCTCCTCCTCGCCCTCTCCTCTTCTGCTCCCCTCTTTTCTCCTCTCCACTCCTCTCCTCTTTTCTCCTTTCCTCTCCTCTCTTCTCCTCTCCTCTCCATTCCTCTTTTCTCCTCCCCTCTATTCTCTCCTCTCCACTCCTCTCCTCTTCTCTCCTTTTCTCTCTTCTCGTCTCGTCTCCTCTTTTCTCCTCTCCACCTCTCCTCTCTTCTTCTCTCCTCTCCTCTCCTCTCCCCTCCCTCCTCTCCCTTCTTCTAGTCTTTCCTCCTCTGCTCTCCTCTCCCCTCCTCTCCTCCCATCTTCTCTCCCCTCGTCTCCTCTCTTCTCCCCTCTCTCTCCTCTATTCTCCTCCTTTCTCCTCTCCTTTCCTCTCCTCTATTCTCCTCTTTTCTCCTCCCCTTTCCTCTCCTCTCCTCTCCTCTAATCCCCTCTCCCATCCTCTCCTCCCGTCCCCTCCACTCCTCTCCTCCCCTCCCTCCTCCACTCCCCTTCTCTCTTCTCCTCTCCCCTCCCCTCCCCTCCTCTCCCATCCTCCTCTCCCCTCCCCTCCTCTCCTCTCCTCTGCTTCCTCCTCCACAGTGTGAAAATGCGGCAACTGTCCGGCCCGTGAAGCCTGCACGAATTCCTCCACTAGCTGCCTGCCGCATTACCATCCTCCGGAATGTTAACTAGATTCTCCCGAAATGATTTTCCTTTGTTCTAGATCTCGTCAGTGATCCGTCTCGTCGCGCGGGTTCTCTCTCGTCTGGAATTATTTTGATTTGTTCTGGATCTCGTCAGTGATCCGTCTCGTCGCGAGGCTTATCTCTCGTCTGGAATTATTTTGATTTGTTCTAGATCTCGTCAGTGATCCGTCTCGTCGCGCGGGTTCTCTCTCGTCTGGAATTATTTTGATTTGTTCTAGATCTCGTCAGTGATCCGTCTCGTCGCGCGGGTTCTCTCTCGTCTGGAATTATTTTGATTTGTTCTAGATCTCGTCAGTGATCCGTCTCGTCGCGCGGGTTGTCTCTCGTCTGGAATTATTTTGATTTGTTCTAGATCTCGTCAGTGATCCGTCTCGTCGCGCGGGTTGTCTCTCGTCTGGAATTATTTTGATTTGTTCTAGATCTCGCCAGTGATCCGTCTCGTCGCGAGGGTTGTCTCTCGTCTGGAATTGTTTTGATTTGTTCTAGATCTCGTCAGTGATCCGTCTCGTCGCGCGGGTTGTCTCTCGTCTGGAATTATTTTGATTTGTAGGGTGGAATCATTATTGAGTGGGCGATCGTAAGGTAAAGGTGTGATTCGCGTGCTGTTGTTGTTGTGTGTGTTGTTGGTTTTGTCTTTTTTTTCAGTGTTTTCTATTTTTTTCAGTGTTTTCTCTATTTTCTTCAGTGTTTTATCTCTTTTTTTCGGTATTTTCTATCTTTTTTCAGGGTTTTCTATATTTTTCAGTGTTTTATATTTTTTTCAGTTTCCTATCTTTTTCAGTGTTTTATATTTTTGCCAGTGTTTTGTATTTGTTCAGTGTTCTTTTTTCAGTGTTTTCTATTTTTCCCGCTTTCTATATTTTTTCAGTGTTTTATATCTTTTTTCAGTGTTTTCTATCTTTTTTCAGTGTTTTCTATTTTTCCAGTGTTTTCTATCTTTTCAGTTTTTTCTATTTTTTCAGTGTTTTCTATCTTTTTTTAGTGTTTCCTATCTTTTTCAGTGTTTTATATCTTTTCAGTGTTTTCTATCTTTTTTCAGTGTTTTCCATCTTGTTTTTTTCAGGGTTTTCAATCTTTTTTCAGTTTTCTATTTTTTCAGTGTTTTCTCTGTTTTTTCAGTGTTTTCTATCTTTTTCAGTGTTTTCTATCTTTTTCGTTTTTTTTCTATCTTTTTCAGTTTTCTATTTTTTCAGTGTTTTCTATCTTTTTCAGTGTTTTCTATCCTGTTTTTTCAATGTTTTCTATTTTTTTCAGTTTTCTATTTTTCAGTGTTTTCTCTATTTTTTCAGTGCTTTCTATCTTTTTCAATGTTTTCTATCTTTTTTCATTTTTTTCAAACTTTTTTCAGTGCTTTCTATCTTTTTTCAGTGTTTTCTATCTTTTTTCAGTGATTTCTATCTTTTTCGGTGTTTTCTATCTTTTTTCAGTGTTTTCTATTTTTTCAGGGTTTTTTCTAACTTTTTTCAGTGTTTTCTGTCTTTTTCCGATGTTTTCTATTTTTTCTGTTTTCTATCTTTTTCTGTTTTCTATCTGTTTTCCAGTGTTTCTATCT
>NW_027213579.1:2500-22500 GCF_042767895.1 Penaeus vannamei | reverse complement strand
TTTCCTCTCTCCCGTTTAGCTTTCTTCTTCTTCCTTGAATTTCTTCTCCATTCAGGCACATATACACACACAGAGCCACACACGAGGCCAAATAGAGCCACACAGCTACACACAGTCAAATAGAGCCGCACACGCAGTCAAGCAGAGCCACACACAGCCAAATAGAGCCACATACAGAGCCAAACAGACCCGCGCACACATCCAGAGCCATACGCACAGCCAAACAGAACCATACACACAGCCAAACAGAGCCACGCACACACAGCAAACCAGTGCCTCACACAGCCAAACAGAGCCCCACACACAGAGCCAAACAGAGCCAAACAGACCCACACACAGAGCCAAATAGAGCCACACACACAGCCAAATAGAGCCCCACACACAGAGCCAAATAGAGCCAAACAGACCCACACACAGAGCCAAATAGAGCCACACACACAGCCAAATAGAGCCCCACACACACAGCCAAATAGAGCCAAACAGACCCACACACAGAGCCAAACAGAGCCCCACACACAGAGCCAAACAGAGCCCCACACACAGAGCCAAACAGAGCCCCACACACAGAGCCAAACAGAGCCCCACACACAGAGCCAAATAGAGCCAAACAGAGCCCCACACACAGAGCCAAACAGAGCCACGCACGCATCGCCCCCTGACACTTTCACCGTGGATGGAGAGTGACTTGTGGCTTCGTGTGCGTTGGTCTGAAACGCTGGAAAGAATCTTAAAGAGACGAAAAACTGGAAATAAATCCAAGCCATCTCATAATGTGGCGCTGGACTGTGGAAGACATTATTAGACACGCATGCAGGACTGGCGGATCTTTTCAATAAGTGAAAGGGGGAAGAGCGTCCAATTAATCGAGATTTAGAGTTGTCGATGCATTTTTTTTTTTTTTTTTTTTTTTTGTGATTTTACAAAGAGCGATTTTGATTTTTTTTTGTGTGTGTGTGTGTGTGTTGCGAAGGGCGATTTTGTGATCCTCTAACGAGACAATAAAGACAAACGGGATAACGAGAGAAAGCGCGGAAGTAACAAAGACGAAAAAAAAAGAAACAGCATGCATTTCCCTTTCTCATTTTCCTCACACGCAGCCAGCCCCTCTCCAACACGCCCAGCCTCTCTCTCGGGCGCGACCTGATGGACTGTGACACCGTGCTGAACTATTCCTAGATTGAAATGGCTCAATTAAGCCCTCATCATTGCTTCGCCGGGTGAGATAGCGACGCTCTCCTCCCACCCGCACGCCCGCACGCACGCCCGCACGCCCCTTACCCGACACACCGCGCGGGGAAGGAGGGCGCGGTCGTCACACACGAATACATTGCAGCCGCCTCAGCTATCCCTTGCTTATTTCATGAGATCGGTTGGTCTCTTTGCTCTCGCGTTGGCGCTGCGGGATTGCAACTTGAACATTGCTGCGGGATTCTTTCTTTTATTGAGACAGGAAAGTGGGGAGAGGGCAGAAGATTGATAAATACGTATATATATATATATATATATATATATATATATATATATATATATATATATATATAAGTATGTATATATATGTATATATATGTATATATATATATATATATATATATATATATATATATATATATATATATGTATACATGTATATATATATCCATCTATATATATATATATATATATATATATATCTATATATATATATACATATATATATATGTATATATATATATATATATATATATATACAGAGAGAGAGGGAGAGAAGAGAGAGGGAGGGAGGGAGGAGACAGACAGACAGACAGACAGACAGACACACACACACACACACACACACAGAAAGAGAGGCAGGCAGACAGAGAGAGAGAGAGAGAGATGGATAGCTAAGGGAAAGAGAGAGAGAATGTGAAAGAGAGTGAAAGAGACAAACAGAGAGAGAAGAAGGCAGACAGAGAGAAAGAGACAGAGAGAGAGAGAGAAAGAGCGAAGGAAGGAAGTGAAGGGGGAAAAAGAGGGAAAGAAAATCAGTGGGAACTCCTAAGCGCCCCCCCTCATATCACCGTAACACCACAAACTACTGTTTTTGGTCCGTGACACGCTCGCCCACCCCCCACCAACCCCTCCCCCCGCACACACACACACACACACAGACACACACACACAAACACACATGACACAGTTCCAGCGGTCAACAAAAACAACGAACAATAGACTATCCGATTCCGCAGCCGGCAATACAACAATACGACTTCCTACACGTGAAACCCAGCTCCTTCGTAAGATAGTGTAGTGGGGGGGTGGGCGGGGGGTTGGGGGAGGCAGTGGGCGGCGGCGGAGGGGCGTCTCGGCATCCGAACGGCGTGACCGATGCACTGGAATTGGCCATTGTCTCGCGCCCGACGAAGGAGGCGAAGGGCGTGCTGGAGGGGAGGCGTCCTGCGGCGGGCAAGGGAGGCGCTCTCGACTCTGTCTGCTGTGCTGTACGCTCCATGTATGTAAGCATACTTATGTATATGTGCGACTACGTACATGCATACATACATACATATACACACGCACACACACACATACACACGCACACACACACATATACACATATATTACACATAATATATATATATATATATATATATATATATATATATATATATATATATATATATATATATATATATATATATATATATATATATATATATATATATATATATATATATATGTATGTGTGTGTGTGTGTGTGTGTGTGTGTGTGTGTATATATATATATATATATATATATATATATATATATATATATATATATATATATATATATGTATGTATGTATGTATGTATGTATGTATATATATATGTATATATATATATATATATATATATATATATATATATATATATATGTATATATATATATGTATATGTATATATATATATATATATATATATATATATATATATATATATATATATATATACATACATATATATATACATATATAAGCATATATGTATACACATATATATATATGTATACACACACACACACACACACATATATATATGTGTGTGTTTCCCGATGCATCTGAGGCGTAAGAGGACCAGAGAGATCACAACAAAAGGAAAGCGCACTGCATGCACCCCCCCCTCCCCCCACCCGAGCCACCCGCTAAACCGCACCAAGGCCCTGAAGCGCGCCCTCCCCCCTATGCCCTAAAACCCCACCGCAAACAAAAATTCAGATCCGGAAGAGGAGCCTAAGATCCGGAAGAGGAGCCTAAGATCCGGAAGAGGAGCCTAAGCTTAAGACATATAAACCGCGTGTCTCTGTGTCCAGCTAGGAGGAATTGATCCGGCAGTCTGTCAACAACGTTACTGTGATTCGTCAAAGCGTTCGAGGGGCATTGATTGTGAGCCATTTATGGGTGGTGTCGGTCGCTTTCAAGAGGGGGAAGCGAGTAAAGGAGAGACACAGGGGAGAAAGAGAGAGAGAAGGGGAGGGGAGAGTTAGAGAGAGAAAAAGAGGGAGAGGGGGAGGGGAGAGGTAGAGAGAGAAATGGGGGGAGGAAGAAAAAGAGGGAGAGGGGGAGGGGAGAGGTAGAGAGAGAGAGAGGGGGGGAGAAAAAGAGGGAGAGGGAAAAAAGAGAGAGAGTAATGAAAACGGAAGACAAGGAACGGGTGAAAAATCAAGTTCCCGATAAAGGAGAGATAAAAAGGAAAGTATAGCATAAGAACAAAAAGTCGTAGTCTAGAATAAAGAAAAGAGAAGAAGAAAAGCGCGAATAAAGAGAGGGAGAGAGGAGATACAGGAGAGAGTGCGACATGCAAGAGTAATAATGCCTTTCGCCCGGGCAATGATTCATGGGATAAAAGCTCACAGCACGACAGCTGTAACAACCCAGACGACAAAATATGAACACGCTATTGATACATATTAATATCCTTCCGTCCCGTTCTGGCACAACTTGGTACAAATTACGTGTGGAACTTTGGTGAATTTCGAACAGCAAAGACTTCATAAGCCAGACCTAAGTAGAATCGCGTCTGGGAACCTATGCAAATAACAGGAAATAAGTTCGACAATATTATATGCCAGAGTATGACAGCGGAGCCATGTCACCTTCTCGTAACCCGCGGGAGAACGGCGCTTCGGTAGTATCGTTTGTTACTCATGGCCCTTGCTAACATTCCCTTGGCACCCTCCCGTGGCACCCGAGGAGAAGAAATTGAAAGGGAGTGATTGAAAGGCGCGGATTTACGGCCAGATTAAAAAGTACCCCTTGGAGGACAACATACATGGCTATGAGAGCAATAACGCCGTTTTTCATGTCTATTTCTCGTCTCTGTAGAACCGACGAGTATTTTTCCCCCCGTTAATATGAGAAGTACCCCTTGGAGGACAACATACATGGCTATGAAAGCCATAACGCCGTTTAATGTCTATTTCTCGTCTCTATAGAGCCGACGAGGGCACCCCCTCCCCCAACCCCCGTTAATATTAGAGCCTTCCTTCTTTAACGCTGACCTCACGTGACCCACAGACCGTTAAATTGTCTGTGAAACTTCCAGGAATAAGCAGCGTGTGGTGGTGGGCGGCCATGTTGACGCGGACGTATTGACTGTCACAAATTCGATCTCGCCACAGCCGACTTCTTCTTCCCTTCCGACGCAGGAATTGATGTGCGCCATAGAGCCAGATATCTCGGTGTAATTAGGCGTCAGTCAGGTGTCGCGTCACATTTAGCAAACAGTTACTTGCAATCAGCCAGTCTTCAAGGGCCAAATGCATGTGCCGTTTGCAGGGGATCAGAGTCCGCTGGTAGTACACAATTGTTTAATAAGAGAAAGAAAAAAAAACAAAAAAGAAAAAGGAGGAGGAGGAGGAGGAGGTGGTAGAGGAGGATGAGGAAAAGAAGAAGAAGAAGAATAGAAGAGAAGGAAGAGGTGAAGCAGGAGGAGGAGGAGAAGAAGAGTGGAGGAGGAGGAGGAAGAGGAAAAGCAGAAGTAGTAGAAGAAGAAGAAGAAGAAAAGGAGAAGAAAATGATGATGATGAAGAGGAAGATGAAGGACAAGAAAGGACATATTAAGATGATGCGCGTAGTTGGCCTTGTTGACAAAACACGATGTTGACAAGTCTTGCGTGCTATTGCGTTTGCAGAATTGCACGGAAAACATTTGCAACAGGATGTCAATAGAGGAAAAAAAGAAGCAGGGACAACACGGCGGAGGATATTGGATTATCTGAAACACCGCACTGATAAGATAATATTGATAACCCCGCACCGCTCACGAAATGAAATGACGAAAAAAATGATAATAATGATAGTAATATAATGAAAATAATAATAATTTAATAATGATAATAATAATATAATAAAGATAATAATAATATAATAAAAATAATAATGATTAATAATGATAGTGATATAATAAAAATAATGATAATATAAAAATGATAATGATAGTAATACATATAGGAAAATAACAAGATCAGAAAACTCACTGGATGAGACACTTCCCACGAGGATAAAGAACTGGCACCCTTGGGGTCGGGAGGGGGAAGGGAGGGGGGGGGATCGGTCCCGGTGCGTGTGGATGGGGAGGGGAAGGAAGGGAAGGGAAGGGAGAGAAGGAAGGGAGTGGGAAAAACGAGGAGAATGGAAGGTAGGAGTGGAGAGGGGAGAGTTATGAGGGAAGGAAGGAAAGGGAGAAAATGAGAAAGAGGGAGAGAGGGGTAGAAAGTGGGAATGGAGGATACAGGTAGAAGGAGGAAAGAAGTAAGAAATGGGAGTGGGGAAATAAGAAGAGAAAAAAAGGTATGGAACAGAATATGGAGAGGAGAAAGTCGAGAGAAAGGAAGGTAGGAAGAGGTAGAAGGAATAAAAAAAAGGAAAGAAAGAGGCTAGAAAGTGGGGACAGAAGAAACAGGTAGAGGGAAAGAAAGATACGAAGTGTAAAAAGTGGGGAATAAGAAAAGGGAAAACAAGATAAGAAAGAGAAGAAACAAGGTGAGGAAAGCAAGTTGGGGAGTGGTAGAAGAGGAGATAGTAAGAGGAACAGGAGGGTAGGAAGTGGAAATGGAAATATCAGGAAGAGGCCAATAACGGTAGGGATTGTCAAGGAAGTAAGGAGACAGGAAGTACGAATAAAGGGCACAAGAAGTAGGAAACTAAAGTAGGAAGTAAGAATAGAGGAAATTAGACGATGAAAGGGAAAGTAGGAAGTAGGAATAGAGGAAACGAATGGGTAGGAAGTGGGAATCGAGGAAACAAGTAAAAAGGAGGAAAAATGGAGGTAAGAACGAAAGGAAGAAAAAGAAATAAGGAAAAGAGGAGACAGAAATGGGGAATAGAAGACACGAGAACAAGCAAGCGAACCGAGGGAAAGGTAGCCAAAGGAGAAAGGTGAGAAAGAAGGGAAGAATAATGGTAATGAAGGAAAGAGAAAGAAACGTAGGAATTATGAAGGAGGGGAACAGGAAATGTGGACAAGGGGAAGGCAGCGTGCATGAAATAGAAGAGTACATCTAAGTGAGAGCACAAAGGGGAAGGAGAGGGGAGCAGAGTATAGAAGGGGAAGGGAGGAGGAGCAGGACAAAGAGGGGAAGGGAGGGGGAGCAGAGCAGAGAGGGGATGAGAGAGGATCCAGAACATAAAGGGGAAGAGAGGAGAAGCAGAGCAGAGAGGGGAAGGGAGGGAGAGCAGAGCAGAGAGGGGAAGAGAGGGGAACCAGAACATAAAGGGGAAGGAAAGGGGGAACAGAGCAGAGAGGGGAAGGAGAGGGGAGGAGAACAGAGAGGGGAAGGGAGGGGAGACAACCCCTGCCCCCCCCCCTTCCCTTTTCAACATATGCAAGATGATATAAGAGAAGTGAAAGGAAGGGAGAGTTCATATGAGTAACAGACGGGACAGCGAGTTAGTGAGTGCGAAAGGGGCTGCGTGCAAAAGAGAGGGGAAGTGGGGCTGCGTGCAAGAGAGAGGGGAATTTGGGGTGCGTGCAAAAGAGAGGGGAATTTGGGGTGCGTGCAAGAGAGAGGGGGATTTGGGGGTGCGTGCAAAAGAGAGGGGAATTTGGGGTGCGTGCAAAAGAGAGGAGAAGTGTGTGCGAAGGTCCGAAAAGGGAAATATACATGAAGTAGAAAAGAGGGGAATGAGCAAGTTAGAAGAGGTGGGGGAATAAGGAAGTTCCTTGGGGGGGGGGGTTCTGGGAGGAGGGGGAAAGGAGGGGAGCAAGATCCTAGCGGGTGGGTAGGGGTGGGGGGGTTCTGGGAGGAGGGGGAAAGGAGGGGAGCAAGTTCCTAGTGGGTGGGGTGGGGGGGGAGGTGTTCTGGGAGGAGAGGGAAAGGAGGGGAGCGAATGGAGAGTCCAGAAATGTGCTCTTGTACCTGTTATTTCGACTTTAAGCTTATTGGTGCCTTGTGCTTTATGCTTGAGGATATATGGTTCATATATATGCTTCGGAAGGCAATAGAAAGTAGAGATAGGTAAGAATATATTTCGGTTGGGATAGTAAGAATATATTTGAAGTGTTGAAGTGGGGATAGGTAAGAATATATTTGAAGTGGGGATAGGCAAGTATATATTTGAAGTGGGGATAGTAAGAATATATTTCAGTGGGAATAGGTAAGAATATATTTCGGTTGGGGATGGTAAGAATATATTTCAGTGGGAATAGGTAAGAATATATTTGAAGTGGGGATAGGTAAGAATATATTTGAAGTGGGGATAGGTAAGAATATATTTGAAGTGGGATAGGTAAGAATATATTTCAGTGGGGATAGTAAGAATATATTTGAAGTGGGGATAGGTAAGAATAAATTTGAAGTGGGGATAGGTAAGAATATATTTCAGTTGGAATAGGTAGGAATATATTTCAATGGGAATAGGAAAGAATATATTTGAAGTGGAGATAGGTAAGAATATATTTCAGTGGGAATAGGTAAGAATATATTTCAGTTGGGATAGTAAGAATATATTTCAGTGGGAATAGGTAAGAATATATTTCAGTGGGAATAGGTAAGAATATATTTGAAGTGGGGATAGGTAAGAATATATTTGAAGTGGGGATAGGTAAGAATATATTTCGATTGGGATAGGTAAGAATATATTTCAGTCGGGATAGGTATGAATATATTTGAAGTGGGGATAGGTAAGAATATATTTCAGTGAGAATAGATAAGAATATATTTCAGTGGGAATGGGTAAGAATATATTTGAAGTGGGGATAGGTAAGAATATACTTCGGTTTGGGATAGGTAAGAATATATTTCAGTTGGGATAGGTAAGAATATATTTCGGTTTGGATAGGTAAGAATATATTTGAAGTGAGGATAGGTAAGAATATATTTCAGTGGGAATAGGTAGGAATATATTTCAGTGGGAATAGGAAAGAATATATTTGAAGTAGGGATAGGTAAGAACATATTGTAGTGGGGATAGGTAAGAATATATTTCGGTTGGGATAGAAAAAAAAAACATACTTCAAGTGGGGATAGGTAAAAATATATTCAGTAGGGATAGGTAAAAAATAAATATACATTTCAGCAGGGTTAGGTAAGAATAAATTTCAGTAGGGATACGTAAAAATACACTTCAGTGAGGATAGGTCAAACCATATTTCAGTAGGCATATGCCAAAATATATTTCAGTGGAGATAGGTAAATATATATTTCGGTGAGGATAGGTCAAAATATATTTCAGTAGTGATAGGTAAAAAGAACATATTTCTGTAGGGATAGATCAAAATATATTCCAGTAAGGATAGATCAAAAATATATTCCAGTAGGGATAGGGAAAATATATTCCAGTTGGGATAGGTAAAAAACATTTAGTAGGGATAGCTAAAATGTCTTTCAGTAGGGATAGTTAAACATATTAATATCAATATTCTCTGGGCATTGTAGAAGTCAAACTAACTGAACGATTTTAAATATATTTACTGAAATAAATCAACCATATGTTGGGATTTCTACCGGTCTTTATATGACAAAGAATTCGTGCACAGAGGATGAGCAAATGTGACCTTGTTATTGATAAGAAATATGACCTTGTTATTAATAAGAAGAATGACCTTGTTATTGATAAGAAATATGACCTTGTTATTGATAATAAATATGACCTTGTTATTGATAAGAAATATGACCTTGTTATTGATAAGAAATATGACCTTGTTATTGATAAGAAATATGACCTTGTTATTGATAGGAAATATGACCTTGTTATTGATAAGAAATATGACCTTGTTATTGATAAGAAATATGACCTTGTTATTGATAAGAAATATGACCTTGTTATTGATAGGAAATATGACCTTGTTATTGATAATGAATATGACCTTGTTATTGATAAAAGATATGACCTTGTTATTGATAAGAAATATGACTTTGTTATTGATAAAAGAATATATGATCTTGTTATTAATTAATGAAAAATATGACCTTGTTATTGATAAGAAATATGACCTTGTTATTAATGAGAAATATGACCTTGTTATTAATGAGAAATATGACCTTGTTATTGATAAGAAATATGACCTTGTTATTGATAAGAAATATGACCTTGTTATTGATAAGAAATATGACCTTGTTATTGATAAGAAATATGACCTTGTTATTGATAAGAAATATGACCTTGTTATTAATTGATGAGAAATATGACCTTGTTATTAATGAGAAATATGACCTTGTTATTGATGTCTCAGTATGACCTTAAAAGGGAATCTTCACAATGTTTGAAGTCACTTCCCAATTACGAAGAACAGGAAGCCCCACATTGCTAATTCTATGTGGCATTTTGTTCATGGAAAATGTGTGACGTAAATTTGCCATTGACCTTTTCATCACATATCTTATTGATATATATTCCGGTAAGATTAATGGCAGATTATAGATCCATGGTGGAGGTCAACGAAGAGACAATGGTAGGCCCCGAAGAGTCACGTGATAAGGGAAAACTCTCATTTCCTGTGTGTGTGTGTGTGTGTGTGTGTGTGTTTGTGTGTGTGTGTGTGTGTGTGTGTGTGTGTGTGTGTGTGTGTGTGTGTGTGTGTGTGTATGTGTGCGTATGTGTGTGTGTGTAAAAAGTAGTCACAGACTGACATATCAATAAATGGATAAATGAATTAGTAGATAAGTAAATGAACGAATGAATAAGTAGATAGATAGAGATAAAAAAGGTCGGGGAGACACGGAGGCAGCCCGATTCAAGCATGAAGCTGCCCTGCGCTCACTGCCGCAGGAATATGCTAATGTGTCTCCGCGAAAAACCATCCCCAACCCCCCCCCCCCCTCCTTCCGGCCCGAAATGATGACCGGCCGAAGAAGACTTTCAATTGAACTTATGAAGACAAAACTTCGGCGAAAGTTTTAATGCGAATTTGAAATTTGGTTGAGTCCGACTAGGCCTCCGAGTTAACGATCGGGGCGCCCACGCTGAGCGACTCCGCCCCACCTACAAGTTCGGATGGAATTTTGAACAGCTGGGCGGGGGAGTTATGAGGGCGGGCCGTTGAGCTGAAAGCCCCTGGACCGCCCCCCCTGGCCCGCCCCCCTCTGCCCGCCCCCCCTCGCTCCGAAAGCTTTATGGCGCCGCTGCTCGTATCCGGACACGAAATACGAATGTGTAGATATTGGCTGATACGTAATAGATAGATGCGCGCACAGACACGCACATAGGCGGGCATGTACGTGTATGAATACGTAACAGATCCATTCAGACAACGTTTAAGAGCCCAAGGATGCCCAGTGGTGGCCATCTCCTCCCCGGGACATGTGACAAAGGCGGATAAACACACGCAAAGGTCCCCCTGGAAATAAAATGGCCCTTCAGGTACTCCTCCAGGCACGCGGATCCGGCCAGGTGCCACCACTCAGCGCGCCTCCATCTGCAGCGGACTCCCCAAGCCCATTATCGCCAGCAGCACCAGACGGAACGCTGCGAAGTCCACTTAAGTCCAACACGACTCACTCCAAAAGCCGCCATCACTCAAAACAGCAGCACCAATCAAAAAAAAAAAAAAAAGGGAGAGAGAAAGAGAGAGGGAGGGAAAGAGAGAGATAGAGATAGAGAGAGAGAGGGGGGGGAGGGAGAGAGAAAGAGAGAGAGAGAGAGGGGTGGGAGAGAGAGACAGACAGACAGACAGAGACAGAGAACGAGAGAGTGTGTGAGAGAGAGAGAGAGGAAACACATCATCACTTTCCAGAAAAAAAAAAATCAGACAAGAAATATTGGAAGACAAACAGCGCCAACTATCGCCGAACTGACACTAAAGTTTGTTACTTACTCCACTAACAATTGCTAAACTTCGGGAGCCTAATCCACTGTTTCTTGGCGGTTTATAAGTGCATCACCCAGCAATCAGCAGACGATAATGAGAAAGTCATTACAGACGAAGGCTCCCATAATTGTGTATTCATTAATGCGGCGAAGGAGAATCTGTTAATTACAAAGACGATACTCGTACCGTCGTCCCTTCTAAGTGGTTCGGCGGCGGATGGATGGGCGCCTGTGTGGGCGTGCTCGTGTAGTACAGCGCTTGGTAGCTTCTCTCTCTCTCTTTCTCTGTGGATTTCTCTGTCTGTCTGTGTGTCTGTCTCTGTCTTTGTTTGTCTTTCTGTTTGACTGTGTGTCTGTCTCCGTCTTTGTTTCTTTCTGTCTTTCTCTCTATATATCTATCTATCTATCTATCTATCTATCTATATATATATATATATATATATATATATATATATATATATATATATATATACCTATCTCTCTGTCTGTTTGTCTATATGTATGTATGTCTGTTTGTGTATCTATCTATCTATCTGTCTGTCTGTCTATCTGTCTGTCTGTCTGTCTGCCTGTCTGTCCGTCTGAGAGAGAGAGAGAGAGAGAGAGAGAGAGAGAGAGAGAGAGAGAGAGAGAGAGAGAGAGAGAGAGAGAGAGAGAGAGAGAGAGAGAGAGAGAGATAGACAGACAGAGAGCGAACGAGAGAGAACGAGAGAGAGAGAGAGGGAAGGAGAGAGAGAGAGAGAGAGAGAGAGAGAGAGAGAGAGAGAGAGAGAGAGAGAGAGAGAGAGAGAGAAAGAGAAAGAGAGAGAGAGAGAGTTAAAGAGAGAGAGGAGAGGAAGAGGAAGAGAGAGGGAAAGGGAAAAGAGAAAGACAGACAGAGAGAGAGAGAGAGAGAGAGAGAGAGAGAGAGAGAGAGAGCGAAAGAGAGAGAGAGACTGACTAACACGAAAACAGACTGATAAACAAGACAACACAGACAGACAAAAGAGTAGACATGAAAAAACACTGAGAGGTTTCAGATCATACCATAAGTGAGGGAGAGAGAGAGAGAGAGAGAGAGAGGAAGAGAGGGAAAGGGAAAGGGAAATAAGAGAGAGAGAGGTAGATGGATAGAAAGAGAGAGAGAGAGAGAGAGAGAGAGAGAGAGAGAGAGAGAGAGAGAGAGAGAGAGAGAGAGAGAGAGAGAGAGAGAGAGAAAGGGAAAAGGAAAAGAGAGAGAGAGAGAAAAGGAAAGGGAAAAGAGAGAGAGAGAGAGGAGAGGCAGGAAACGGGGAGAGAGAGAGAGCCCAGGTTGGGGAGAGAGGAAGAGGAGGAGGAGGAGGAGGCGTCGAGGGGAGAGGAAAGGGTGAGGGGAAGAGGGGAGGAGCCCGAGCGTCCTCTCCGGAAAATCATTGATCTCCTTGGTCCCCTCCCTCACCTCCCTCACCCCCCCTCCTCTCCCTCCCCCCCTCCTCCTCCTCCTCCTTTCCCACCCTGCGCCCGAACTTCTCTCGATTTCTCCCGCGCTGAAGTCATAGATTTTACTTCCTTTTTTTTCCCCTTTCTCGTCCTCCTCATCGTCCTCTCCCTGTTCCTTCTTCTTTTATTGAATCCTACGCTTGCTTCGTATCCGGTCGGTTTCAGAAAACAGCAACGTAAGCGTGCAGTTAAAAAAAAAAAGAAAAAAAAGAATAAATCCTAGGCTATAATCTTTGTCTCATTTATTCTTTTATCGCAGGTATATTCTGCACGTTTAATACAGCTTTTCTTCGGATATCAATAAGGGAAAGACTTTTCATGACGCTGTACGTTCAGCCTGTACTATTTTGTGTGTGATACCTGGCCGATATGTGAGCTACCTAGGGCGTCGGGCTGCAAAAAGTAAACGTATTTTGAAAAGCATGTTTGCACAGGTAAAGGATACGCATTGTATTCACTTTTACGACAAATCACACAGGGGTATGTATGTATGAATATAGTTATGCATTCATACATTCGGACGAACATACATACATACATACATAGAAACGCATACATACATACATGTCTGAGTGCGCGCATGTGTGTGTGTATATATATATTTATCTGAATCCCTGTATGTATAAATACACAACTGTATTCATACGTGTGTGTGTAGGTGTGTGTTTGTGCATTTTTACACGTACAGTATATATAACTGCAAATATATGCGTACACAATCGCACCCACACATAACCCCACATACACAGACACAAGTGCACACGCGAAGCACTTGGAAATGTGAACAGAACTTCTTTTGGTATTGGTATTCTGTTGATGTGGTTCGGGCTAGATACCGGGCGGTTCTTCTCCCTTCGAAGCGTTTTGTTGTTGTCACAATATCTGGTGCCTCTCCTGCGCTGGACTCTCCGCCAGAATCAGCTTCTTATGAACTTAATCTTCGCCGATTTTGATTGCTCACGCTCAGTGGACGCATATTACCCGAGGTTGAGGGACTCGCTCGCACTCTCTCTCGCTCTCTTTTTCTCTGTTCCTCGGTCTCTCTGTCTCTGTCTTTGTCTGTCTCTCTTTCTCTGTCTCTCTGTCTCTCTGTCTCTCTGTCTCTCTCTCACTGTCTCTCTCTCTCTCTCTTTCTCTCTCTCTCTCTCTCTCTCTCTCTCTCTCTCTCTCTCTCTCCCTCTCTCCTCTCCCTCCTCCTCTCCTTCTCCCTCCCTCCCCCCCCTCTCTCTCTTTCTGTCTGTCTGTCTGTCTCTCTCTCTCTCTCTCTTATTCTGTCTCCCTCTCCCGTTTTCTTATTCTCTCTCTTCCTCTCTTTTCTCTATTTATCTCTGTATCTGCCTCTCTCTATCTCTCTCTTTTTTCTGTCTCTCTCTCTCTCTCTCTCCCCTCTCTCTCTCTCTCTTTCTCTCTCTCTCTCTCTCTCTCTCTCTCTCTCTCTTACCTCCTTTTCTCTCTCTCTCTCTCTCTCTCTCTCTCTCTCTCTCTCTCCTCTCTCTCTCTCTCTCTATCTCTCCTTCTCTCTTTTTCTCCTTCTCTCCTTCTCTCTTTCTCTCCTTCTCTTCTTCTTTCCTTCTCTTCTTCTCTCCTTCTCTCCTTCTCTCCCTCTCTCGCTCACTCACTCTCTCGCTCTCTTCCTCTTTCTCTCTCTCCCTCTTTCTCTCTCTCCCACTTTCTCTCTCTCCCACTTTTTCTCTCTCCCACTTTCTCTCTCTCCCTTCCTTAAACTTCACAATTCACATATACAGGATAAGTGCAGTAGGTACAATTATATCACATATTCCCTTTGTCTTTACCGACATTTATCCTGCCATAAGCAAAGTAAGTCTGAAAAATTACAGCGCAATCTTTTCCAAAATGATGACACGCATACCCGAAATGAAGTACCTGTTAATTCCAACCTGAGGGAAGAAGTCGGTCCCCCTTTTTTAATAATTCCGTCAGCTTGCATAATGAAGAGAGGACATACGTGGCGCGCTGTCCCATTTCCATCCGAGGTTCAAGGCCCATCTGTGTGGAGGTAATCTGGTTCTGTCCCGGGGTCTTTTGTGGTCCTGTGTCTCCCGTAATGGTTTTCGTCAGCCGTGGAGTCCCAAAAGCTCCTTCTGTAGCTTGTGTTTCTCACAAAAGAAAAGCTACTTCGTAAAATTAGGAGACGGTATCTTGAATGGAATTCATTATTGAAATGATCACCGCGGGCTTCTTCTTTTTTATTCCCAAGGAAGTGTGTGTGAACTGATATACTTAAATATATATATATATATATATATATATATATATATATATATATATATATATATATATATATTATACATATATATATATATAATACATATATATATATATATATATATATATATATATATATATATATATATATATATATATGTCTGTGTGTATATATATATATATATATATAACATATATATATAGATATATATATATATATATATATATATATATATATATGTACATATATATATACATATATATATAATATATATATATATATATACATATACATTTAATATATATATATATATATGTGTGTGTGTGTGTGTGTGTGTGTGTGTGTTTGTGTGTGTGTGTGTGTGTGTGTGTGTGTGTGTGTGTGTGTGTGTGTGTGTGTGTGTGTGTGTGTGTGTGTGTGTGTGTGTGTGTGTGTGTGTGTGTGTGTGTGTGTGTGTGTGTGTGTGTGTGTGTGCGTGCGTGCGTGTGTGTGTAATCAGAATATAACATTATTCATCAGTCATTTATTCCTCTGCAGGACTTAGGCCTGTCTCAGTCCATCATTGAGAGGTTATTTGGCACTCTCACCCGTGCCTGATTGGGTGCCTCTCCTAATCACCCTCGGTCTGTCTTGCCTCTTCCCTCTCGCCTCTCGAAAGAAGGAGAAAATCGAAAAAAATGAGATAAAAGGGAGACTAAGTAAGTCAGACAAAGGAGGAACATATACCTACCTGTGTGTGTTTTTCTTCTCCTTCTCCTTAACCAATTTATTCTTCGTGTTGCATCGTCATCAACCAACTTATTCTTCATATTACATCGTCATCAACCAACTTATTCTTCATATTACATCGTTATTATTCAACTTATTCGTCAGTAACCAAATTATTCATGTTGCATCGTCATCACCCAACTTATTCTTCATATTACATCGTCATTATTCAAATTATTCTTCCTGTTGCATCGTCACGAAACATCAAAACGAATCCCTATTTCCTCCTCAGCCAGGACGAAGGACAGTGTCCATAAACTGAAGCTTTTTTCCCCTTGTCATTCGCTATGTCATCCGCTACCCTGTGACAGATCATGACTGACGCTGAATCAATCCGAGGCTATGTATAGGGTGCTCCTACTTTTCCTTTTTCAGGGTTTTTTTCCTTTTTTTCTTTCTGTATTCTTCCCTTTTTTGTGTTTTTTTTCGTTTTTTTTTTTTTATTCTGTTATGGATTTCTCGATTTCTTGGGCTTTTTGTTGTTTCTTCTTCTATCTATCTATGTTTTTTTTATCTATCTATCACTGAGTCTCTCTCTCTCTCTCTCTCCCTCCCGTTCTCTCTCACTGACTCTCTCTCTCTCTCTCTCGCCCTCTCTCTCTCTTTCACTCACTCACTCACTCACTCTCTCTCTCTCTCTCTCTCTCTCTCTCTCTCTCTCTCTCTCTCTCTCTCTCTCTCTCTCTCTCTCTCTCTTTTCTCTTGTTTCTCCCTCTCTCTTTTCCCTCTCTCTTCTCTTTCTTCTCTCTCTCTCTTTTCTCTCTCTCTTCTCTTTCTTCTCTCCCTCTCTTTTCTCTCTCTCTTCTCTCTCTCTCTGTCTCTCTCTCTCTCTCTCTCTCTCTCTCTCTCTCTCTCTCTCTCTCTCTCTCTCTCTCTCTCTCTCTCTCTCTCTCTCTCTCTCTCTCTCTCTCATTCTCTCTCTCTCTCTCTCTCTCTCTCTCTCTCTCTCTCTCTCTCTCTCTCTCACTCTCTCTCTCTCTCTCTCTCTCTCTCTCTCTCTCTCTCTCTTTATCTATCTATCTTGCTTTTCCCTTGACTCCCATTCCCGCATGTTCCCATTCCCTTCCATTTTTTCCTCTCTACCTTTCTATCCTCCCTTTTCTCCTCTCTCGACCTCCTCTTCCTCCTTCTCTTTTTTACCATCGTTCTCTGCCATTTTATCATTCTCATTGCCTTTATTCCCGGTTGCCTTAATTCCTCTAAGCCATATAGGGAAAGGGATTTCGGGTTATTTTCCATTTCTCTTTTTTATCCAAATTTTCTCAACTCCCTTTTTACTTTACGATACCACGGCTTAACAAAGCCAATTGCCATTTTTTCCCCCTTCCCTGTAGTAAATTGTCCATTATAAAAAAGAGAGAGAAAGAAAGTGCGAATCACAAGCATTCTAGCGCGGGGCTGGAATGTTCACCCGTGTTCATCATCTGTTCACAATGTTCACTGTGTTCGGACGCCGGCGGCCTGTTATGTTCTCTCGGTCGTGTTCAGTGATGAAAGAGGTCGGGCGAACTGGGACCTGCGTGGCGAGCCTCACCTGAGAGTAAGAATTAAACTCTGTGTTGTTTATGCGAGGGTTGGGTGTGAAGGAGCCTGGGAACTGTGGACGCGAGCGAGGTAGTTCATTTCTTTCTTTTTTCTCTCTCTCTCTTTTTTTCTTTCTCTCTTTCATTCTCTTTCTTCTGTTTTTGTTGTTGTTGTTGTTGTTGTTGTTGTTTTGTTTTTTTTACTTTTCTCTCTCTCTTTTACTTTCATTTTCCCGCTTCTTTCTTTCTTTGTCTGTTTGTTTCTTTGTCTTTCTCTTTTTCTTTCTCTCCCTTTCTCTGTCTGTCTTCTTTTCTTTCTCTTTCTCTCTCTCTCTCTCTCTCTCTCTCTCTCTCTCTCTTCTCTCTCTCTCTCTCTCTCTCTCTCTCTCTCTCTCTCTCTCTCTCTCTCTCTCTCTCTTTCTTTCTTTCTCGCTTTCTCTCTATCTATCTATCTCTCTCTCTCTCTCTATCTCTCTCTCTCTTTCTCTCTCTCTCTCTCTCTTTCTCTATCTATCTCTCTCTCTCTCTCTCTCTCTCTCTCTCTCTCTCTCTCTCTCTCTCTCTCTCTCTCTTTCGCTCTCGCTCTCGCTCTCTCCAATTCCGCTGTATTTTTATCTCTCTCACAGCCATCCTTTCAGTCTGAAATTTGCACGATTAGTTGACTGAGCATTGCATAAACCCAGAATTTTCCCCTCTCTCTTCCTAGCTGTTTATTCATGCATGCGATATCTGCATTTTGAATAAACATTAACATTTGGAATCCTGACTACTGACAGAAAATGTCAAAATGATGTTTTCTGTATTTTTTAAAGCTGCAAATTGTTGTATGCACCTTCAACCGTGTTTCATGAATGTAGTTTTCTAGATAACGGTATGTGGGTGTGGGTGGGTGTGGGAGTTTGTGGGTGTGTGTGGGTGGGGGAGTTTGCGTATGCGTGTGTGTCCGTGTAGGTGTGTTTGTGTGGGTGTGTTTGTGTTTGTGTGTGTACGTGTGGGTGTGGGTGTGTGCGTGGTGTGTGCGTGGTGTGTGTGTGTGTGTGTGTGTGTGTGGATGTATTGTGTGTGTATGAGAATTAATGAGTGTGTGAGTGTGTGTTATATCAATAAGTTAAGATCCTTGTTTTACACCATATTCAACAATCAACCCATTGTAGCTTTACCCTTTCTCAACAACATAAAATATGCTGTACTCTAAATATTTATTCTTTTTTTTTACACACTTACGCTCTCTCCGAACTTCCCGAATTTGCATGTAAAGGGATAAATCTTGTTCAAATGTTGCAGTTCATTACGAACAAAAGAGTAAATGAATACGCAGAAAAAATAATATTGCGCCCAGCCCGAAAGTTTTTAAAGTAACGTTGTCGCTTTATAACCAGTGTTTACAATATAGAAACACCTAATAATGGACAGTGGGCGCTCACGGAAGGCTCTTGTGCCGCCAGCCATTCCATTCGACGGGGCATTCCCCTAATTAGATAGAGCGAAAGAGAGCGCGAGCAGAGAGAGAGGGAGAGAGGTGGGGAGGAGAGAGAGAGAAGTGGGGAGAGAGAGAGGGAGAGGTGGGGAGAAGAGAGAGAGGTGGGGGGAGGGAAGGAGAGGGAGAGAGAGAGAGAGAGAAGTGGGGAGAGGGAAGGAGAGGGAGAGAGGGAGAGGTAGGGAGGAGAGGAGAGAGAGTGTGGGTAGGAGAGCGAAGTGGGGGAGGGAAGGAGAGGGAGAGAGAGCGAAAGAGAGCGCGAGCAGAGAGAGAGGGAGAGAGGTGGGGAGGAGAGAGAGAGAGAAAGAAGTGGGAGGAGGGAAGGAGAGGGAGGAGGAGAGGGAGGGGAGGAGAGAGAGAGAGAGGGAGGGAGAGGTGAGAGGTGGGGAGAGAGGGAGGTGGGGGAGGAGAGAGAGAGCGAAGTGGGGAGAGAGAGAGAGGTGGGGAGAGAGAGAGAGCGAAGTGGGAGAGAGAGAGAGAGAGGGGGAGAGAGAGAGAGCGAAGTGGGGAGAGAAAGAGAGAGTGGGGAGGGAGAGAGAGATCGAAGTGGGGAGAGAGAGAGAGGTGGGGAGGAGAGATAGAGAGGTGGGGAGGAGAGAGAGAGAAGTGGGGAGAGAGAAAGAGGTGGGGAGGAGAGAGAGAGAGAGAAGTGGGGAGAGAGAGAGAGGTGGGGAGGAGAGAGAAGTGGGGAGAGAGAGAGAGGTGGGGAGGAGAGAGAGAGAAGTGGGGAGAGAGAGAGAAGCGGGGAGAGAGAGAGAGGTGGGAGAGAGAGAGAGAGAAGTGGGGAGAGAGAGAGAGAGGGAGGGAGGGGGAAAGGAAAGTGAGGAGAGAGAGAGAGGGAGGGAGGGAAGGGAAGGAAGGAGAGGTAGAGACGGGAGGGAGAGCGCGGTGCAGAAAGAGAGAGAGAGAGAAGGGGGGGAGATAGATAGAGAGAGAGAGAGGGAGGGGAGGGAAGGAGAGGTAGAGAGAGGGGAGAGGGAGAGCACGAGCAGAAAGAGAGAGAGAGAAAGAGAAAAGGAGGGGAGCGCGAGTAGAGAGAAGGGGGAATAGAAAGAGAGAGAGGGGAGAGCGCGTGCAAAAAGAGAGAGAGAGAGAGAGATAGAGAGACATATATATAGAGAGAGAGAGGTGTGGGTAAGAAAGAGAAAGAGAGAGATACAGACAGATACACAGACAGACACAAACAGACACAGACACAGACATAGTTTAAGAATACAGGAGGACGAGTGCAAAGAGAGAGCGTAATTCGAACTCTATTACTTTATCAGAGCAAATTAAAAAATAGTTCGGAACCTAATTTC
>NW_027213578.1:0-5000 GCF_042767895.1 Penaeus vannamei | reverse complement strand
TAATAAAAATAAAATAATAATAATAATAATAATAATAATAATAATAATAATAATAATAATAATAATAGTAATAATAATAATAATAATAATAATAATAATAATAATAATAATAATAATAATAATAATAATAATAATAATAATAATAATAATAATAATAATAATAATAATAATAGCGTGGGAACAACAAAGCAGGAAAGGATCCCATAGTAGCAGATTCTGAACAACAATATACTTCACAAGATACTGGCAAAGCGGCAACTAGCGAGGACAGAAAGCCAGAGCAATTATAACCCTGAAGACATGTATAAAAATCTGGCATCTCTTTATATCAAGTATGATTTTCTTAAAGTTATGTTAATAGCATCATGCAAAGACTTATGAGATATTAATTTCGTGACTAAATTTTTTATTGAGATCGTATACTAATAATTCATGTCTGTCTTTCTTTCTGTCTGTTTATCTGCCGGTCTGTTTATCTATCTATCTATCTTTCTATCATTATATATGAAACAGAGACAGAGAGAGTAGAGACAGACAGACAGAGAGACAGACAGACAGAGAGAGAGAGAGACAGACAGACAGACAGACAGGCAGAGAGACAGAGAGAGAGAGACAGACAAACAAACAGACAGAGACAGAGACAGACAGACAGACAGACAGAGACACAGAGAGAGAGAGAGAGAGTGACAGACAGACAGGCAGAAAGACAGACAAACAGACAGACAGACAGAGACAGAGACAAACAGACAGGCAAAGACAGACAGACAGAGACAGACAAACAAACAAACAGACAGACACAGACAGAGTGCGCAAACCGCCCACGCAGCCCACACGCACTCCAACGCACAGACGCACTCCGCAAAACGCCCGCACACGTTATCCACCACATAAACCACATAAACACCGCTGAAGTTTTCCTCTTCCACCGCCACCGCATGGGCGTGACACTCGGCAAATAGACAAATAAACAGAGGATAAGGCAAGGGAGCAGATAAACTTTGATAATAATAATAATAATCTTGGATGTAACTTCACGCTTGGACGCAAGACATGGTAGAACGGAAAAAGAAAGAAAGAAAAAAACGAGGGGAAATTATAAAAAAAGAAAAAAAATCTTAAAACGCCTTTTGGGAGGTCCTCAAGAAAAGAATATATTATCATTATCGTATATATCATTATTCGTATTATTGATATCATTATTCTTATTATTGATATCATCATTATTATCTGTATTATCATCATCATTAGTTATTATTGTTCTTTTCATTGTTATTATCATCCTTATTATCATCATTATTTTCATCATCATTATTATCATCATCATTATCATCATCATTATTATCATCATCATCATTATTATCATTATCTTTGTTATTGTTATTGTTATTATTATTATCATTATTATTATTAGTAGTAGTAGTAGTATCACCATCATCATCCTTATTATCAATATCATTATTATAATCATTATTAATATCATTTCATTTTATTGTCATTATTACTATTATACATCATCATCATCATCATCGCCATTGTCATTATCCATCGTTACTAGAATTTCTATAATTTCAGTACTTGATGAAATCAATCTGTAAGAGTGTAAGAATATTTTACATCTTTCATTTTTATTTATCAGTTTTTCACTTTTTCTCAATAATCTTTTTTCTTTTTCTTTATTTCTCTCCTTTTATTGTTTCCTCTCATTCCTCGTGTTCCTCTTTTTTCTCTCTTCCTCGCTTTCTCCTTATTTTTCTCTTTCATTCGTTTTTCTCGTTATTTTTCACTCTCCCACGTTTTTTTTCTTTATTTTTCTCTCTCCCTCGTTTTTTTCTTTATTTTTCTCTCTTTTATCATATATCCCTTCATGTTTTTTCTTTCCTTATTTTCCCTTCACATTTCTCTTTCCTTATTTCCCTTTATATTTCTCTATTATCTTCCCTTTATCTTTATCTCTTCTACTTCTTTTCTCTCTTTCTATATTGATACAGAATAAGGACGAAGCAAACACGAAGCTAAAAGTGAATGCGTTCAGGAAGGTGAGTTTGGCTTCGGTTTTGGCGTCATTAAGAATCGCAAAAATGCAGGTAAACGGACACAGTGAGAGAATGCGTTCAGGAAGGTGAGTTTGGCTTCGGTTTTGGCGTCATTAAGAATCGCAAAAATGCAGGTAAACGGACACAGTGAGAGACAAAAATACGTATTGATATGTCTATAAAAATTGGTAAAGGCTGAGTGATATGATTGATAAATTCGAATGGTTGATCAAAAGATGAATTTGGGAGGAAAAAAATGCTGTTTATAAAGCGAAGAAAGTCCAAGGCATTTTTTTCTCATTCCCCTTCTTTTTTTCGTTTTCTTCTTCTTCTTTTTCTTCATCTTCTTCTTCATCATCTCCTTCTTCTCCCTCATCTTCATCTTTTTCTTCATCCTCTTCATCTTCATCTTCTTCTTCATCTTCTCCTTCATCTTCTCCTTCTTCTCCTCCATCTTCTTTTTCTTCATCTTCTCCTTCTCCCTCATCTTCATCCTCATCTTCATCTCCTTTCTCATTTCCTCCTTCTTCTTCTTCATCATCATCATCTTCTTTTTCTTCTTCACCTTTCTTCACCTTTTCTGGTTAATGTCAGACCACCTCAGACAGAGAAAGAGTCACCTGCTCTTCCTATTCATCTTCTTCTTCTTCCTCATCTTCAACTCCTTTCTCATCTCCACTTTCTTCATCTTCATCATCTTCTTCACTTTTTTCTTCTTCACCTTTCCTGGTTAATTTCAAACCACATCAGACAGAGTAAGAGTCACCTGCTCTTCCTCTTCCTCATCTTCTTCTTCTTCATCTTCATCATCTTCTTTTTCTTCTTCACCTTTCTTCACCTTTTCCTGATTAATTTCAGACCACCTCAGACAGAGAAAGAGTCACCTGCTCTTCCTATTCATCTTCTTCTTCTTCTTCTTCATCTTCATCGTCTTCTTTGTCTTCTTCACCTTTCTTTCCTTTTCTGGTTACTTTCAGACCACCTCAGACAGAGTAAGAGTCACCTGCTCTTCCTCTTCCTTTTCTTCTTCTTCTTCTTCTTCATCTTCATCATCTTCTTTTTCTTCTTCACCTTTCTTCACCCTTTCTGGTTAATTTCAGACCACCTGCACCATCGCCCAAGATTTGTCTCAAGAAATCTCGAGGCCAAAACCAGTGAATTTCTCTCCCTTAACCAACATAATATCTTCCTCTACTAGGTATTGTTTCCGTGCTACAAGGTCTCCCGGGACTCTTTGGAAGCGAAAAGTTAAAGCGCCGAGGAAGGAGCGAGGAAGGGGGAGGGGAGGGGAGGAGCGAGGAAAGGGGAGGAGGAGGGGAAGGGAGAGAAGGAGTGGGGAAGGGGAGGGGGAGAAGGAGGGGGAGGGAGAGGAGTGGGGAAGGGGAGGGAGGAGGGAAGGAGGGAAGGAGAGTGAGGGGAAAAGAAGGAGGGAGGGAGGGAAGGTAATGGGGAGGAGGGGGAGGGAGGGAAGGCGTGGAGAGGAGGAGGGAGGGAGGAGAGGAAGGGAGGAGAGGAGAAAAATCATTAGGAGAGGATGGGAGGGAGGAGTGAAAGATGGGAGAGGGTGAGGAGGAGGAAGTGGAGAGAAGGAAGGGAGGGAGGAGGAATGAAGGAAGGAGGGATATGAAAGAGGGCTATGAAGAAAGGAGGGGAAGGGATAAAGAAGGAGGAATTAAGGAAAAGAGGAAGGAAAAAAACGGATTAGGAGTAGAAAAAGAAAAAGAAGGAGGAAGGGAGAAAGAGAAAGAAAACGAAGAGAAGAGAGTGGAGGAAGGATAGGCAGAAAGGGGGGAGAGAAGGGTGGAAGGAAGAAGACATGAGGACGGGAGGGGAGAAGGAAGGAAGGAGTGAGGACGGTTAAGGGGAAGGAATGAAAAAGGAATGAAGGACCGGAAGAGGGAGGAAGGAAGGAAGGGGGGATGAATACGGAAGAAAGAAGGAAGAGGAGGAAGGAGGACAGGAAGAGGAGAAGGAAGGAAGGAAGGAAGGAAGAAGGAGTGAAGACAGAAAGGGGAGGAATGAGAAAGAAATGAGGACGGAAGAGGAAGGAAGGAAGGAGGAATGAAGACGGAAGAGGGAGGAAGGAATGAAAAAGGAATGAGGAAGGAAGGAAGGAAGGAGGGGGACACAGAGTAAAGACAAAAAGCGCTCTCTTAAGGAGGGGGGCCTTGAGAAAGCATAACCTCCTCTCCTTACCTCCTCCTCCTCCTCCTCCTCCTCCTCCTCCTCTTCCTCCTCCTCCTCCTCCTCCTCCTCCTCCTCCTCCTCCTCCTCCTCCTCCTCTTCCTCACTCCTCCTCTCTTCCCTCATCTCCTCCTCTCTCCCTCCCCTCCTCCTCCCTCTTCCTCCTCCTCCTCCTCATCTTCTCTCTCCATCGTAGTAAACAAATAAATAAATAAATAAATAGTAAATGACGTAAAAATAAATGTAAACAAATAGTATTAGTAGTAAATAGTAAGTAAATAAATATCATAAATGACAATAAATATGAATGACTTTAATGTAAATAAATATTTTAAATATAAATAATAAACTCATAAATAATAAACAATAAATATATAATAAATGGTAATAAATATCCTCTTCCTCCTCCTCCTCCTCTTCCTCCTCCTCCTCCTCCTTCTCCTCCTCTTCTTCCTCTAGCTTTGCGGAAATATAAAGTAGCAATGAGAGTAAATGCAGCGGAAGACACGACGCCGTAACCACACGTCTTGCGAGGAGGATTCAACGTCTTGCGCGTGGCCGGCTGCCGGTCGGTAATTGGCCCGGTTTCTTTTTATCTCCCGTATCCGGCTGCTGCGTCTCTGTGGCTGCTGTTGCTGGCGTGGGATTCCTGAGGTAAGGTCAATCGTTAATGAGGCAAGGTCAATCATTCCTGTGGCAAGGTCAGTAGTCATTCCTGAGGCAAGGTCAATAATTTCTGAGGCAAGGTCAGTCATTCCTAAGGCAAGGTCAGTCATTAATGAG
>NW_027213576.1:12500-15868 GCF_042767895.1 Penaeus vannamei | reverse complement strand
TTTTTCTATCTATAAAAAAAATATCAAATTATAACCTTGAGCATCATACGAATAAACTGTTTCATTCCGACAGTCTAAGCAAATATTAGGATACATGAACTATTAATGTAGTTTCTTCTATCTATAAAATAAAATATCAACTTATAACCTTGAGGATCATACGAATAAATTGTTTCATTCCGACAGTCTAAGCAAATATTTATGTTGTTTCTTCTATCTATAAAAATATCATCAACCTATAATTCTGAGCATCATGCGAATAAATTGTTTCATTCCGACAGTCTAAGCAAATATTAATGTAGTTTCTTCTATCTATAAAAAAAAATATCAAATTATAACCTTGAGCATCATGCGAATAAATTGTTTCATTCCGACAGTCTAAACAAATGTTAATGGTGTTTCTTCTATCTATAAAAAATATCATCAACCTATAATTCTGAGCATCATACGAAGAAATTGCTTCATTCCGACAATCTAAGCAAATATTAATGTAGTTTCTTCTAACTATAAAAATATCAACCTATAATTTTGAGCATCATGCGAATAAATTGTTTCATTCCGACAGTCGAAGCAAATATTAATGTAGTTTCTTCTATCTATATAAAAAAAAAATCAAATTATAACCTTGAGCATCATGCGAATAAATTATTTCATTCCGACAGTCTAAGCAAATATTAGGATACATGAACCATTAATGTAGTTTCTTCTATCTATATAAAAAAAAAAAAATCAAATTATAACCTTGATATATAATTCTGAGCATCATGCGAATAAATTGTTTCATTCCGACAGACTAAGCAAATATTAATGTAGTTTCTTCTATCTATAAAAAAATATCATCAACCTATAATCTTGAGCATCATGCGAATAAATTATTTCATTCCGACAGTCTAAGCAAATATTCATTAGTATACAGGAACCATCAATATAGTTTTTTCTAACTATAAAAATATCAACCTATAATTTTGAGCATCATGCGAATAAATTGTTTCATTCCGGCAGTCGAAGCAAATATTAATGTAGTTTCTTCTATCTATAATAAAAAAAAAAAAATCAAATTATAACCTTGAGCATCATGCGAATAAATTGATTCATTCCGACAGTCTAAGCAAATATTCATTAGGATACAGGAACATTTTAAGCAAATATTCATTAGTATACAGGAACCATTAACGTAGTTTCTTCTATCTATAAAAAAAAAAAAAAAATCAAATTATAACCTTGATATATAATTCTGAGCATCATGCGAATAAATTGTTTCATTCCGACAGTCTAAGCAAATATTAGGATACATGAACCATTAATGTAGTTTCTTCTATCTATAAAAAAAAAAAATCAAATTATAACCTTGATATATAATTCTGAGCATCATACGAATAAATTGTTTCATTCCGACAGTCTAAGCAAATATTCATTAGGATACAGGAACCATCAATGCAGTTTCTTCTATCTATAAAAAAAAAATATATATATATATATATATATATATATATATATATAACCTTGATATATAATTCTGAGCATCATACGAATAAATTGTTTCCTTCCGACAGTCTCATTTCAGAGCCACAACACGTCCTGAGGATTCCAGGAGCTAAATCGTCCCTAGTAATAACATCATTCGGGCGTCGGTAATTTTTAATTCAATAATTCTCACGAATTTCTGACGCTGAACGGACCACCTCCGTTTTGACTAAATGGCGAGTGAATTCCACGTCTTGACAGTAGCGCCTTTTGGTCTAATTAAGAACGAGATAAAGTTAATGTTGGTCTTAAAGTTAATATTGGTAGTGATATTGGTCTTAAAGTTAAGATTGGTAGTAATATTGGTCTTAAAGTTAATATTGGTAGTAATATTGTTAATATTGGTAGTAATATTGGTCTTAAATTTAATATTGGTTGTAATATTGGTCCTGAAGTTAATACTGGTAGTAATATTGGTCCTGGAGTTAATATTGGTAGTAATATTGTTAATATTGGTAGTAATATTGGTCCTTAAGTTAAAATTGGTAGCAATATTGTTAATATTGATAGTAATATTGGTCTTAAAGTTAATATTGGTTGTAATATCGGTCTTAAATTTAATATTGGTAGTAATATTGGTTCTGAAGATAATATTGGTAGTAATATTGTTAATATTGGTAGTAATATTGGTCTTAAAGTTAATATTGGTAGTAATATTGGTCTTAAAGTTAATATTGGTAGTAATATTGGTCCTGAAATTAATATTGGTAGTAATATTGGTCTTAAAGTTTAATATTGGTAGTAATATTGGTCTTAAAGTTAATATTGGTAGTAATATTGGTCCTGAAGTTAATATTGGTAGTAATATTGGTCTTAAATTTAATATTGGTTGTACTATTGGTCCTGAAATTAATATTGGTAGTAATATTGGTCCTGAAGTTAATATTGGTTGTAATATTGGTTCTGAAGTTAATATTGGTAGTTATTATTGGTCTTAAAGTTAATATTGGTTGTAATATTGGTTCTGAAGTTAATATTGGTAGTTATTATTGGTCTTAAAGTTAATATTGGTAGTAATATCGGTCTTAAATTAATATTGGTAGTATTATCGGTCTTAAATTTAATATTGGTTGTAATATTGGTCTTAAAGTTAATACTGGTAGTAATATTGGTCCTGGAGTTAACAGCAAAAAAAATGGGTCACCTCAAGAATTAGCTTCTGGTTCTGCTTTCTCTTATATAACGTCTATGTTATGATGAATTTCATTGAGATAAGTGATTCTAATTACTACTAGGAATATTGGATGAAAAAGTACTTGGATGAAATGGTTTGGATGATGAAATCAGATAAGAATTATGTTTTCTGCTTTCTCTTGTGTAACGACTATATTATGATGAATTTCATTGAGATAATTCTAATTACTACAAGGATTTTTAGATGAAAAACGGCTTTAAGAATCAGACAAGATGGAAATGCAATATTATGGTAAATTAATATGTATGACTGATTCAGTTATGAGAATGACCTCGGCTATATAGATTTTCCAGTAGTATATTACTAAATTAATTTTAGTCTCCCTCACTGACTGACTGATTGACTCACACACACACACACACACACTCACTCACTCACTCACTCACTCACTCACTCACACACACACACACACACACACACACACACACACACACACACACACATACACACATACACACACACACACACACACACACACACACTCACACACACACACACACACACACACACACACACACACACACACACACACACACACATACATATATATATATACAACACACATAACACACACACACACACACACACACACACACACACACACACATACATATATATATATACAACACACATAACACACACACACACA
>NW_027213575.1:197500-205167 GCF_042767895.1 Penaeus vannamei | reverse complement strand
TTATCTGGAAAGATTTTCGGAGAATCAAATTACGTCGAAAGATTTCTTGATTGTCAGACCCAATAGAAAAGGTGAAGAGAGTAGAAAAGATTTTTAAAAGACGAAGGAAGAGGGACGAGAAGGAGGAGAAGAAGAAGAAGGAGTGAGAAGGAAATGAAGAGAAAAATTAAGGAGAAGAAGTAGGAGGAAAAGGATGTAGATAAAGAAGATAAGAAGAGGAAAAGGAAGGTGAAAGGAAGAAGAAAAGAAGATGAAGAAAGGAAATGAACAGAAGGAATAGGAGTAGGAGGGAATGAACGATAAGAATGAGAATAACAAGAATATGAATAAGAAGAAACAAGAACAAGAACAAGAACAGCACCAAGGAAGAGGAGGAGGAAAGGAAGAAGAAGGAGCATAAGAAGAAGCAGAAAAAGAAGAAGAGGAGAAAGAAGAAGAAAAGAAAGTAAGAGAAAAAGGAGGAGAAGAAAAAAGAAAAGAAAAGGAGGAAAAGAAGACAGAAGAAGAAAAAGACAAAAAGAAAAACGAAACAACACCCCCCCCCCCCCCAAGCCCACCGTCAAAAAAAGAAAAAAAGAAAGAAAGAAAAAAAGCATAATCCTCCCCCCTCAAAAAACAAAAAAAGAAAAAAAATAGATAAAACACTTAAAAAAAATAATCCCCCCTCAAAAAAGAAACAAACAAAGAAAGAAAGAAAAAATAAAACACACACACAAAAAAATAATCCCCCCCTCAAAAAGAAACAAACAAAGAATAAAAAAAAGAAAATAATAAAAATAAGACATTTTCAGCCAACGAGACCTCTTCTCAGGCCACTACAGGTACTACGAAGGAACTCTCTGCGCCCCAGGAACGGAATTTAAGCACATCTCTTGAGACAAACTTAAAGACAAGGGCTGGCGTGTACTGTCTCTCTCTCTGTTTGTCTCTGTCTGTCTGTCTGTCTGTCTGTCTGTCTCTCTCTCTCTCTCTCCCCCACCCCTCTCTCTCTCTGTGTCTCTCTCTCTCTGTCTCTCTCTATCGCTGTCTCTCTCTCTCTCTCTCTCTTTGTCGCTGTCTCTCTCTCTGTCCCTCTCTCACTCTCTCTCTCTCTCTCTCCTTTCCTATCTCTGCTTGTACTTTCTCACTCACGCAATCTTTCCTCCTCTCTCTTCCCCTTTGTGTGTGTGTCTTTCTCTATCTCTCTTTCTCTTTATCTCTCACACTCGCTCTTTCTTCTTCTCCTTCTTCTTCTTCTCCTCTCTCTCTCTCTCTCTCTCTCTCTCTCTCTCTCTCTCTCTCTCTCTCTCTCTCTCTCTCTCTCTCTGTCTTTCCTCCTCTACGGTCCGCTGCTTCTTTCATCGATTTCCAGTCTCTTTCTCTCTCTGGTTTGTTTCTGCCATATTTTTCTTTGACTGTCGGTTTGTCTGCATTTATCTCTTTGTCTCTTTTACTCTTTCTCTCTCATTCTCTTCCTATTTCCTTTTATTTTCTTTTTCTTTTTCCTTACTCCCAAGTACTTCCCTTCATTCTGCCCATTTATTGCATTCACACAAACTATAATCCTACAAAAAAAAAAAAAAACGCCAAAGAAAACAAAGCAAAGCAAAACAAAGAAAACAACCCACCAAACAAACAAACAAACAACAAGCCCAAAAAACATTACAAACAAACCAAATCATATAGACCTTTTATCCTCCCGCTGTTATCAGATCTTAAGAAAGTTATTCTAAGCCTTGACACACAAAGGAATGTTCTCGGCTATGCGGGTTCTTATAGCCAAATATTTCCCTTTGACTAGTGTTCTGTAAACTGCCTGGCGTAGCGGTGGCCTGAGAGAGAGATAGAGGGGGTGGGGGGTGAGAGAGAGAGAGATAGGGTGGGGGGTGGGGGGTAGAGAGAGAGAGAGAGGGGGGGGGAGGATGAGAGAGAGAGGGGGGGGTGAGAGAGAGGGGGGGGAGGATGAGAGAGAGAGAGAGGGGGGAGGGGAGGATGAAAGAGAGAGAGAGAGAGGGGGGAGGATGAGAGAGAGAGAGGGGAGGGGGGAGGATGAGAGAGAGAGAGAGGGGGGGGATGAGAGAGAGAGAGGGGTGGGGAGGGTGAGAGAGAGATAGAGGGGGGTGGGGTGAGAGAGAGAGAGATAGAGGGGGGGGAGGATGAGAGAGAGAGAGGGGGGTAGGATGAGAGAGAGAGAGGGGGAGGGGAGGATGAGAGAAGAGAGAGAGGAGGGAGGTGGGGTGAGAGAGAGAGAGAGAGGGGGGGATGAGAGAGAGAGAGAGGGGGGGGAGGATGGAGAGATAGAGAGAGGGAGAGAGAGAGAGAGAGAGAGAGAGAGAGAGAGAGAGAGGACAAGGGGGGGGGGGGGATGAGAGAGAGAGAGAGGGGGATGAGAGAGAGAGGGGAGAGGGGGGGGTGAGAGAGAAAGAGAGAGGGGGGGAGGATGAGAGAGAGAGGGGAGAGAGAGAGAAAGAGAGAGAGAAAGATACACACAAAGTGTAAGAGAGAAAAGAGAGCAGAGAGAGGTGTGAGAGAGAGAGAGAGAGAAAGAGAGAGAGAGAAAGACACACACACGCAACGGGGAAGAGAGAGGAGGAAAGATAGTGTGACAGAGAAAGTGCGAAGGAGAGATAGGAAAGGAGAGAAAAAGAGAGAGAGAGAGAGAGAGAGAGAGAGAGAGAGAGAGAGAGAGAGAGAGAGAGAGAGAGAGAGAGAGAAAGAGAGAATGAACGCTCGCGTGCATACCACATACAACCGTCATACTTTTTCATTGTTCAAAAAACCGATGTGATCTCATAGTACTTTCACTTAATTGTGAAATAAAACAGACAGTTATGAGTACATCCCATTCTCTACCTAGCGTATATTGTACTTCCAGCAAGAGTACTGTACATAAAGAAAGTACAAAAGGCTTATACTGCAATTAACTACAGACTCTATTGTGCTCTGAACACTGGCCACATCCCAATAAAATCTCTCCTTTTGTGCATTTAAACGAAACACAGAATAGCTGTACATAAAAAACATGCTAAAAGGCACACGTACATAGGCGCACAAACATACACACATAAATGCATACACGCTCGTACGCACACATTCTCACAGATACTCATATGTATACATGCGTACATGCATCCACAGACACAGGTGCACACACACACGCACACACGCATACACATACACCTCCCCCCCCCACACACACATGCCCCCCCTTCCAAAATAATTACACACATATCACCCCTCTCCCCCTTCCCCTACACTACACCTGCTTCCCTGCACACATACACACATATACACTCCCTCCACACACACACACACACACACACACACATACACACATATACACTCCCTCCACATACACACACACGCACACACACACACATACACAATCCTCCCACACACATACACTCCCTCCACATACACACACACGCACGAACACACACGGGTTTAGCAATATCATAGCGAGAACTTAAGAGCGAGTGTACCCAACTGAGAGGACAAAGACTGCATAAGAAAGGAAAGGAAGTTAAAGGGTTGACTCCTTGGTATTTCTTCTGGTAACACTGATATGAAACTTTCCCGTGTGACAGACGAGGAAAAAGAGACAAAGATTTTTTTTTTTGTATTTGTCTTTCTCTTTTGTCTTGATGTTTCGCATTTCTCGTTCGTTATTGTACATAGGATAGTGTTGGAGTTTGGACTATTATTGATGGTGGTGATATTGTGGTATTACTGTTTTCAATTCTATCATATATATATATATATATATATATATATATATATATATATATATATATATATATATATATATATATATATATATATATTTTTTTTATCATAGATATATTGATAGATATAGATAGATAGACATATAGATAGATAGATACAAATACACACACACGACATATAGATAGATAGATACACACACACACACACACACACATACACACACACACACACACACACACACACACACACATATATACACACACACTAACATATGTACACAGTAGAGCAGGTGAACGAAAGGGGCCATTGCTTGCTGGTTTATCGAGATGTGAGACCCTGCGAGAGGCCTGTGCCCCGGGTGCCGAGGGCGGAGCGGTGGCGAGCAAGACCGTTGTCTGTCTGCTGTCTGGCGTGTCTCCATCTGCTCTCTATTCCTCTTGTCTGACGACCGTGTCCTTTTCTGCTGGCTCTGGGAGATGTTTGTTTCAGCTTAGACGAAGAGGGGGGGGGGGGTGAGTTGAATGGGCTTGCACGAGGGAGAGGTGTAGGTCATCTTGGGTCAACCAGGTTCGGGTGTGGTAGGTGCGAATCAGCTGCTTACTCTGGTGATGAAAACACAGGAAAACTGCCACGTAGTCACTATAGATGCATCCTCGTACACTATGCCGCTATACTCACAATCTGGCTCACCTACCCTGCCAAATCTTCGCAAATCCTCGTCAGGACAGCCATGATGTCACTGTTCTACACTGCACCACAAATACTTCCTCGTCACTGTCAAGGTAAGTGCACCTCATTAGTGCCAGATTAACTATTGACCTCCCTTTACTGACTCACACCTTACATATGAGTTGCCTCTTTTCCTAATGAACACACACTAATTCTATATTACATAATTTCTCACTGAATCATTCTTTTAACCTCACAAACAAACAAGCAAAGTTACACACTGAAATGGGACTCGTGACTGACTCTCTGATCACACCCCATTCCCCTGCCTTAACCATTCTTTAATTGGTATAATAGTACGTTATTTTATTTATTTTTTTCCTACCCTCATTTTCCTCACATTGTATTTTGTATATTTATATTATTAGAGCAAATAATTACACATAGATTAATTTAGTTATGTTCAGTTGTCCCGTCTATATTATTCATATTTATTGTTGCAAATTTACAATTATCGTTTCTTTCGCTTTTTATGATATGCTTATTAGTAGTTCCTTCATTACTGCTTATCTCTTGACTTATATCGTTGTGTTTTTTTGAAACATTACTTTCCTTTAACTTGCCACCCTAACCGTCCACTTATTCACACATACATGTCAATAACCTGCTTTACTCACCCATTTGACCGCTCTACACGAAATTGACTAAAGAATAATGAATTGTATTTTGACTTCAAACTAAATCTAACTCACTTTCATGACGTCCTCACAAATTTCGATATCTTGTCCTCAGTAATGATGGAATTTAAGCTTCTTTAAATTTAAGGTAATTGTGAATACGTAACTTGTAACTGGCACGCGACGACCATGGAATACCAGCAACCATCTGAAGAAGCCCAGCAGAACCTGTCAGCAGATGCGCCATCATTGCATAAGACAGCTCTAAGACAAGCCTTTTGCGTGGCTCAGCGATGTAAACAATGCGAAAGAGGCCAAATGGTTCCCTCTTTCGCACCTCTGTACCCGGCAGCTCCCTTCCTCCTTCAGCAGACGCAGGGGTTCTCTCTACTTTCACACTTGTCCCCCGCTAGGAAGAGCTGCATAAAGGGAGGTCTCGTCAGATGGCGGAACAGAGACTCTCGTGGGGTTTCACGTACAACCTCCCCAATAAATCTTCAAGCCAAAATCCCTTTCATTCTCCTCACAAGCCAACCTTTCATGAATAGATAGATAGATAGGTAGGAAGATAGATAGATAGACAGACAGATAGATAGATAGATGGAGAGATAGATAGATAGACAGATAGACTGATGGGTAGATAGATAGATAGATAGATAGATAGATAGATAGATAGATAGATGGAGATATAGATAGACAGATAGATTGATGGGTAGATAGGTAGATAGGTAGGTAGATAGATAGAGAGATAGATAGACAGATAGATTGATGGGTAGAAAGATTAGATAGGTAGGTAGATAGATAGATAGATAGACAGATGGATAGATAGATAGGTAGATAGATAGACAGATAGATAGACAAATAGATAGATAGATAGACAGATAGGTAGGTAGGTAGGTAGATAGATATGCATGAATGTATATATATAAATCTGTTTATAATTGCTCATACATAGTTGGGCATTACTGTAGTATTGATAATGAAATCGCAATCTGTCTGCAATTTAACAAGATGCATAGCGTGGCCATACGTATGTTTGTTTCTGATAGTAAAGTCATTACGTGCAATATTTATGAACCGAATTGGCAATATAACAGCGTGACGTAGAGCGCTCTTCATGACTGACCGGATACTGATGTGCATATCGTGTTTAATTTGTTTTGTTTACATAGTCGTCGGATTTGAGAGTGATTGATAGCTTGGTTTTGTTTTGTTTTCGTTTTGTTTGTTCAGTTTGGTTGGATTTTGTTTGTTTGTTTTGGAGAATATGTTTCATAAAAGGGTGAGAGGAATAGATCTTTTTTTTATTATTATTATTAACAGTTTGTTTGTTTTAGAATACATTTCATAAAAGGATGAGAGGAATAGAGAAAAAAAAATGATTTATTATTATCAAAACAAATAGATAAATGAATACATTAATTAATACTGTTCATTATGAGATGCAGGAGGCATGTGAGTTAATAAAGCCATCTATTATAACCATTACAGCTTGTAAAATTATCTTTTGTTATTCTGACATTTGCATGTAATATATGTAATGCCAGACGCGAATGTGTTGGTAACATTGCATAGAAATACATTGAGAAAAGGCTGGTTTGTATGGGTGTCTTAGTTAAGTTTATGTCATTTCAATATAATATCAATATCATATGATAATAATAGCAATAATGACAATAATGGTAGTGATAATGATGATACGAATGATAATGATAATAATAACAATGATGATAATTACTAGTGTCATTATTATTTTCACTAACAACAATGATACTGTTAGCATAATAGCTAACAATTATAATAAGAACAAGATAACAATTACAATAATGATAATAATAACAATAATAATGAGAAAAAAATGATAATAACAAAATAATGATAATGATAATGAGGATGAAAATTATTGCAGTAATAAAGATAGTAGTAACCATGATAATGATAATGATAATAATATTAATAAAGATAATAATAATAACATTGATAATGATAATAGTAACAAAAATAAAGATACTAATAATAATAACAATAATTAAAGTAATAATGATAGAAATAACAACAACAATAGAATAATATGATAGTAATAACAATACGACACGAATGATGATATTAATGATAATAGTCATAATAATAATGATAATAAATATGACAACAATATTAATAATAACAGTAATAATATCAGTGATAGTGTAATAGTAATCATAATGATGATAATCGCAACTTGAATATGAATGACAGTAATATAGCAATGTCATATGATTTTGACATGAAATAACTGGTTTGTCTCACTCTCTTCAACTCAAGAAATGAAAACATTTGTGAAAGATACGTTGTCCTCAAACTATCTTTGGATATTCAATATTTGCCTTATCACTATCCTCAATGAAAAAAAAAAAAAAACAATACTCACTTATTTAATCCATCACCAAACGCGCTTTCACAAGTTCATTTTATTCTCATGTTCTTAATATTGTACACTACTTAAAAAATAGTAATAATAGAAAATAAAAAAAAATAAAATTAAGGAAATGTCTTTTGTCTCTTAAATACAGTTTTATCTGAACACGAATTGAAGCATCCTTATTCTAATTTTATATCAAGCATCTAAATACTGGATCA
>NW_027213575.1:187500-192500 GCF_042767895.1 Penaeus vannamei | reverse complement strand
TGAAGGGGGAAGGGGAGAGGGAGGGGGAAGTGGGGGAAGGTGGGAGGAGGTGAAGGGGGGAAGGGGTGGAGGAGGTGAAGGGGGGAAGGGGGGAGGAGGTGGAAGGGGGGCGGGGGAGGGAGGTGAAGGGGTGGAAGGGGGAGGGAGGTGAAAGGTAGGGAAGGGAGGAGGGAGGTGAAGGGGGGAAGGGGGAGGAGGGGGGAAGGGGGGAAGGGGGAGGGAGGGGTAGAAGGGGGGAAAGGGGAGGAGGTGAAGGGGGGAAGGGGGAGTGAGGGTGAAGGGGGGAAGTGGGGAGGGGGGTAAGGGGGAGGAGGTGAAAGGGGAAGGGGGGAAGGGGGAGAGGAGGTGAAGGGGGGGGAGGGGGGGAAGGGGGAGGAGGTGAAGTGGGGAAGGGAGGAGGGAGGTGAAGGGGGAAGTGGGAAGGGCAGAAGGGGAGAGTAGGAGGGGGTGGACGACTCGCAAATGGTGCAGGTTAGGCAAGCAGAAAAGGGAGGAGGGGAGAGGTGGAGGAGAGAGGAGAAGAATGGAGAGAGAGAGAGAGAGGGGGGAGGAAGAGGAGAAGAAGGATGAGAGAGAGAGAGAGAGAAGAAGGGGAGGGAGAGAGAGGGAGAATGGGGGGTGGGGGACGACTCACAAATGGTAGATTAACGCAAGGAAAAGCGAGGTCGAGGGAAGGGGAGGAGAGAGAAGTGAGGGTGGGGGGGTGAGACGAGAAGGAGGGGGGGGAGAAGAGAAGGGAGAGGGGGGAGAAGAGAAGGAGGGAGGGCGAAGAATGGAAGGAGGGGGAGAGGGGGGAGGAAGAAGGGGAAGAAGGGGGAGGAAGAGGGAGGAAGTGAGGGGGGAAGAAGAGGAGAGGGAAGGAGAGGGGGAAGAAGAGAAGGGAGAGGGATGGGGAGTGAATAGAGCAAAGAGGGGAGGAGAAGGAGGGAGAAAAGAAAACGACTAATCACAAACAACCCCGATTAAAAAAAAAAAAAAAAAAAAAAAAAAAAAAAAAAAAAAAACGAGACGATAGTTTAGCTAATCAACTGCGGATTCGGATTCGGAGAAGATTGGAAGTAACTGTTGATTCGAAACTGTTGTCTCACTTTTCCAATTAGCGAGGTTTAATACACAGGAGGCTTCGCTGGCTTGTGTTCACGTAGAACTAAGGTTTCCGGGTCTGAGTGGTGTTGTTTTTGTTGTTGTTGTTGTTGTTGTTGTTGTTGTTGTTGTTTCTGTGTGATTATGATTGATTGTGGGGTTTATATGTGTTTGTTTGTTTTGTTTTGTTTTGTTTTGTTTCTGTGTGGTTATGCTTGTTTATGTTTTTTTGTGTGTGTGTTTGTTTCTGTGTGATTATGATTGATTACGGGGTTTATGTGTGTCTTGTTTTGTTTTGTTTCTGTGTGATTATGCTTGTTTATGTTTTGTGTGTGTTTTTTGTTTGTTTGTTTCTGTGTGGTTATGTTTGTTTTTGGGGTTTATGTGTGTTTGTTTGTTTGTTTATGTGATCATGCTTGTTTAAGGGTTTGTATGTACGTATGTTTGTTTGTGTGTGTGTGTTTGTTTGTGTGTGTAATTGTTTGTGTGTGTTTGTTTGTGTTTGTTTTTCTGTTTGTTTTTGCGTGATCATGCTTGTTTAGGGGTTTGTGTGTGCTTTTTGTTTTGTTTTTGTGTTTCTTTCTTTGTGATAATGCTTGTGTAAGGATTTATGTGTGTGTTTATGCTTACTCGGGGATTTGTGTGTTTATTTTTGTGTGTTTGTGCTTGTTTGTGTGTTTGTGTATAGGTTGTTGTTGTGCCTGTTTGGGTTATTTGTTTGTGTGAATGCGATTGTTTTCTGCATTTGGTCATGTGTTTGTGTGTGTGTGTGTTTATGTGCGTATGTATGTCTTAATTTGTGTATGTGTCCGTGTGTGTGTGCAAGTGTGAGTGTATGAATATGGATTTGTGTGTGTGTGTGTGTGTGTGTGTGTGTGTGTGTGTGTGTGTGTGTGTGTGATTGTGTGAGAGAGAGAAAGAGAGAGAGAGAGAGAGAGAGAGAGAGAGAGAGAGAGAGAGAGAGAGAGAGAGAGAGAGAGAGAGAGAGAATATATGAGAATATATACGATGTATGTATATGTGCGTTGTATTTATGTACGGATTTTTTTGAAGAAAAAAAAAAGATCAGAGAAATTCACTATATCAGATCTCCATCGCCTTTTATTTAAGGAAACACTAATCATACTTGCCATGGTTTCTTCTCCAACATTCAGTTTCCAAATTGTGAGATATTAAAAAAAAAAAAAAAAAAAAAAAAAAAACACGAAAACTTAAACGTATTCAATGCCTAGCAATTATGCGTCGTGTACATGCAGTTGGAATAAAACATACATTCTTTCTAGGATTCATTATGTACACTGTGGTTCAGGTTCTCCGGGTTTATGTGGAATGTAGTGTGTTGCTGTTGTATTTATGCTTGGCTTCTGGAGTGTTCTGTATGGTGTTCTGTATTCTCTTGAGATGACTTTGGTATTTTAGTTTGTGGTGTGTTTTGTATTTCATTTTGCTTTCCTTCATAATGATTTGGAATCTCAGTTGTATTGATGTTTGTGTCCATCTCTGAGTTTTTTCTCTTTTTTTTTTTTTTTTTGCTTTTTTGTTTGTTTGTTTTTTGCTTGTATTTTCTTTCTCCTTGACAGATTGCATTACATTTTGGATCCGGAAATGAGCCACACTATCAAGGAATCCCAACGGATGTACAAACTCAATATGATGAATGTAGAAAAAGACAGAAATTGAAATAAGAAAACTTAAAACCTCACACATAATTTGATGCATAGTAATGGAAGAGTACCAGTTATTTTTTCCTCGTGTTTTCTCTGATCATTATTACCATTTTTCTCTTTCTATTTTTAACTCACCCCTTATCCTTTGTATTTTTAATATATCTATAACCTCCAGATATCAATTTGATTATCAGGTTTCCTCTAACTTCCTCTATTTTACTTGCTGGACATGTTCCCTTCATACACTATGGAATATTTCACACAGGAGGAATTTCTGATGTCATTAGAACAAGGGCGATATTGTGTTCCTTGTTCTTTATGGATTGCAGATATTTGTTAACATGTTCTGATAGTTACATAGCATAACATGTTTTACAGTGTTGCGGGGTACATTGTTGTTTGGTACAGTGTTATGTGGTGCAGTGTTGTTTGATATAGTGTTATGTGGTTCAGTGTTGTATGGTACAGTGTTACGTGGTATAGTGTTACATGGTACAGTGTTGTATGGTACAGTGCTATATAGTACAGTGCTATATAGTGCAGTCATATGCTACAGTGTTATATGCTAGTTTTTTACGGTACAATATGATATGGCACAGTGTTATATGGTTCAGTGCTATATAGAATAGTGTTATATTGCACAGTGTTATATGGTTCAGTGCTATATAGAATAGTGTTATATTGCACAGTGTTATATGGTAAACTGCTATATAGAATAGTATTATATTGTACAGTGTTATCTGGTAAGTGTTACTTAGCGGTGATATAAATGACTTTCATTTACCATAAAATGTATTCGCGTTGACTATGCAGAACAGTGATAATATGTTAGCCAAAGCCAGCGCATGTGTTTCAGACAATTGCACTTCCTCGTACGTCTTCCCAGACTCTGCAAACCAACCTCCTAAAGACAACAATTAAATACACAAATCCATTGCATATTCCTTCTTAATCCAGAATTCCAATTTTTTTTTTTTTCATAATCCATAATCCAGATTTTTTTTTTTTTTTTTTTTTTTTTTTTTTTTTTTTTTTTTTTTTTTTTAGATGTCCCTCCGCCTCGTAACCAGTCAGGACACGTTTCGAAATTTTTATCGAGGTTGTAACTTCATCATTCGAGCTGTAAACTCGACGCGGTTTTCCAGCTTCTCAGAACTCGTCCTCGGGAGCTCGGTGTCTATAAGGGTCGTCCTTGAACCGAACGTCTGGCTCTGGGATATCAATTTGCAGGCATTGTCGCCCTTGCCAACTTTATCCTTTATCTTTATTTATTTATTTATCTTTATTTATCACGTAAAGCATTTCTGTTTTTCGTTATTCTTTGTGCGTAATTCTATACCTTGCATAACAAAATGCGTTTCGTGGGATTGGTAGAAAAGAAAGATTTGACCAATAGATCTGTATTATAGATTGTCTTAAATGATGTAGAATATTTTATGTGTGATTGTATTATGAATTTAACGATAGTCCAGTTAATGATTGATTGAGTCAGGGTAAATATGATTTTAACATTAGACGAGAAAATCGCATTTTTAATTTGATCACTTATCATGCCCCTTAATAAAAGAGAGAGAGAGAGAGAGAGAGAGAGAGAGAGAGAGAGAGAGAGAGAGAGAGAGAGAGAGAGAGAGAGAGAGAGAGACAGACAGACAGACAGACAGACAGACAGACAGACAGACAGACAAACAGAGAGAGAAAAAAAATCATCCCTTTGATAACTAACCCTCATTATCTCCCTAACCACTCTTATCATCCTTATAAATATCTTGAACTTAATCCCATAATCCCCTACATGTCAGACAACCAACACTATATTGTATTCAAGTTTCTCCTTGATTCATTTACTTTTCAAATTCACAAACACTATATTGTATTCAAGTTTTTCCTAGATTCAGTTGTTTCACATTCACAAACACTATATTGTATTCAAGTTTCTCCTAGATTCAGTTACGTTTCACATGCATAATAACACTATATTGTATTCAAGTTTTTCTATTAGATTCATTTACGTTTCACATTCACAAACACTATATTGTATTCAAGTTTCTCCCAAATTTAGTTACGTTTCACATGCATAATAACACTATATTGTATTCAAGTTTCTCCTAAATTCAGTTACGTTTCACATTCACAAACACTATATTGTATTCAAGTTTCTCCCAGATTCAGTTTCTCCCAAATTTAGTTACGTTTCACATGCATAATTTTATTCCTGTCTGCCGTTGTCACCCGTTGAAGAAATATGAGATG
>NW_027213575.1:175000-180000 GCF_042767895.1 Penaeus vannamei | reverse complement strand
TATTTCTTCTTCTGGGTCTTGACCTGGCTTCCCTTCAAGGTTCAGCTTCAGTGGGTTCAGGGAGTCCTTCGTCGACGTTAACTTATTCGACCTGAAATGGACTTTTGGTGTACTTGAAAGGAGGAGGAATACTTAGAATCACTTTTTTTTGGTCATATTGAAGCTCACTGGATTGATGAACTTTGATCTCAGGGTAACTTTCCAAGCGTAACTAATAAAACAGTAGATACTTTGGTTCATATTAATTCAATTAGTAATTTCGCTTAACCGGATCTTCAGAACACCGAACAGAGATTGGCACTAATAAGAGTACAACAACCTGCGTTTTCCATCAAATCGTAAACCAGACCTTCAAGGAATTTTCTCTCTCTCTCTCTCTCTCTCTATCTATCTATCTGTCTATCTCTCTCTCTCTCTCTCTCTCTCTCTCTCTCTCTCTCTCTCTCTCTCTCTCCCTCTCTCTCTATCTATCTCTCTCTCTCTCACACACACACACAAAAAAGAAATGCGTGTTCAATCAAATATACATTTCTTCAACCTTAAAAGTATTTCCTAATTGTATCGTTTCTATCACGAATCTTCAACTTACTAATTACACAGGTGACAGGTAAGCACATTGCACTCAAAAGTACCTTAGCATTTCTTATCGAGAATAGCACTGACATTTCAACAAGAATATGCAAGTACAATTTCGACATGTTATCAGGGATCTCTCTTTTATTCCTTCTTGAATGTTTTCCTGTCAAGCCTATGCAGCCCTTATTGACTTTAATTCATAAGTGGAAAGTGTATCTGTACAGAAACTTTTTATTTTTTTATTTTTTTTTTATTTTTTTTTATTTTTTTTAGATTAGAATGAAATTATACTCTTATCCGAAGGTGAAGTAGGAGTGCTGTGTCACTGCAACAGGTGGTATCTGTGTCATAATGTATGCTTAACAATTACGTGTTCGACGGAAAGGAGAAGAATGAGGAAGAGCTTCAGGAGAAAAGAGAGAGAGAGAGAGAGAGAGAGAGAGAGAGAGAGAGAGAGAGAGAGAGAGAGAGAGAGAGAGAGAGAGAGAGAGAGAGAGAGAGAGAGAGAGAGAGAATATATATATAAAAGGAGCAAATCTTCTGTTACAACACCAAAACACGGTTCATTCTGTCATGAAATATATTTACAATCACAACCGAAAGAAAAAAAAAATCTGAATGAAAAGAACACTCATTCAAGTCAGACACGTTTGATCACGTGACAAGCGACTAATTAAATCGTTATGTATAAACCATTACTATAAAAGCTCCGATGATTCCTAACTGGATTAATTCGTGAGCAGTTTATGTTGTATCGAGAGACACAATCAATTCAATTGAATTAAAAGGGCTTTCATGCAGTTTCGAATTAAGTAATTAGTTAATCACGTTTCCTTTTACAATGGTTTGAGTCTTTGAGAATTTAAAGTTGTTTATTTTGTTCAGATGCGGAAATTGTAACTGAACTGCTCAATTGTTTAATTACCTTTATATGTATCTAATTTTATACCAAGTATTTTCCTAATACTATCCCATTATTATCATTATTATTATCACTGATGTTATTACAATACAAACAAACAAGGAAACAAGCAAACAAACGGAGGTACTAATATACATATAAATATAAGGGATACACGGAAATGATCCCTATATACTTAAATACCTTATATATACAGTTTTACACCACCCTGTATTTGTATATCTGTATTTCACGGAAGTATTTTAGTTTAGTTTAGTCTTTTATTTACCACCCTGGCTAACTGCACAGGTGTGGGCAAGCTGTGGTACATTCGATGCATGGTCAAAGCATTATATAATAGTATTACAGTGTAGATCTAGCTTGTAACATTATTACGATCTATAATATATCATTTAAAAGAAAAGAACAATCACAGTATTTTATCTACTCATCTGGTGTGAAAAGTGGGTATTTTATCCCGTAGAGTTACATGGCCTGGGATACTAGCTTCAAAAACACGGTCTCGCGGCCAAGGTCTATATAAGTATTTAAGGTTTATATAGTATTAGTGGCATGGAGAACGAGTATATTTCAGGCCAATAATATGCTGTAAAACCCCATTGGAGTAACAATGAAGGGAAGTAATAGATTATTATAACGTATACAACTATTTCATATATGATTTTTTTATCTGTAATTTAAAAAATAATAAAATAAAAAAGCGATATTTCTGTACTCTACATTTTTACGCATAATACACGCATTTTCAGTCCGAAATGAACGTACTATGGTGTATTTTGCAGCTAAATAGTAGATCTATTGCATGATGCAAAAAGAATTTGCATTACTTTCATGTGTTTCTTGTAAAAGTGACATATATGTGTGAAAAGCTCCCTTTATAAGTGTTCAAAAACTCGTCTAAGTAAATTATTTTTAAAAAGTAGGTCATAATCCAAAAATGTGCATCCGCCATGTAATAGATGAAAAAATGTATTTAGATATGGAATCAGAATGGTTGATTTTCTTCTTTTTTTTTTCTTTTTTACATTAGTGATTTTATAAAATGTAGGCCTATAGACATCCCCAACTCAGTGCGACCCTACCACAACATACATAAGATTTTGAGAAATTGTTACGTTCTGGAAATTTCCACGTTACAGCGGAATGCAGGTAGATAATAGAGGATTATGCCATAGGAAGACTATTCTTACATTTTATTTTGTTAATACCGAGATAAGATTGAATGTTGATACCTTGAAAGTGTACTACTGAAGCCGCAAAAATCTGTAGCACACGCAATTTTAGTCCGAAATGAACGTTTTCTGACTCGTTTTGTAGCTGAATGATAAATCCAGTGCTCGTTTCATTTTTTTTTTTTTTTTTGCATTTTTTCTTGTAAAAAATAACATATGTGTAAAAAAGAATGACTTTTTTTGGTTCTTTTAAAAGTCAGTTACATTAAATATTCACAAGAAGAAATAGACGAAATCGAAAAAAAAACTGTTATTGGAACAACCACTAGATTTAGGATTCTATTAAATAATCACATCAGAATGCATGTGATTTTTTTTTTTTTTTTACTGGATTTGATCAAGTTTCTGCGCCTTTGACAATGGGAGCTTGGTATTTTTCGTTTTTTTTTTTTTCTACTGTAACTCAAAAACGTTTCGGGCGACCGAAAAAAAAAATCAGAGATCAGGCTAAGAGAGTGCGTCTCATAAATAATAATAATGATAATAATAATAATAATAATAATAATAATAATAATAATAATAATAATAATAATAATAATAATAATAATAATAATGATAATAATAATAATAATAATAAATAAATAAAAAATAAAAACAATAATAATATCAATAATAAAAAAGATAAAATAAAAACAATAATAATAAGACAAAAAAATAATAATAATAAAATAAAAAAGATAAAATAACAAAAACAACAATAATAATAAAAATAGATACTACTACTAATAAAAAACTAGCCGGTCGCCTGAAATCATATTCCCTGTGATCGCGATCCATTCATTCTATCGTAAAATGGAGTGATACTTAATAACATAAATATTAAAGAATCACGCACATTATATTAGAGCTCTATGAAAATCTTATTCTAAGTAATTATTATCATCGTTAGTATCATGATTGTTATTAATGTTATCATTATTACCACCATTATTGTTATCATTATGATTATTATTAATATTGTTATAATTATTATTACCGTTATTATTATTATTGATAATTATCATTAGGAAAACAATAAGGATAATTATTATTATTAATTCTATCATTATCGGTATAATCATCATTATTATCATCATCACTATTATTAACATTATTATATTTATCATTATAACTCTTGTTAGTATATTCCTCATCATTAATATTACCATCATTATCATCAATATTATTTCGGAGGGATCTTAAAGAAGCAAGGTGGTAGAAAGTGGAAGGGAGAAGAAGCTCAGGGGAGAGAGAGAGAGAGAGAGTGAGAGAGAGAGAGAGAGAGAGAGAGAGAGAGAGAGAGAGAGAGAGAGAGAGAGAGAGAGAGAGAGAGAGAGATTTCAAAGATTTAGTTTCAATTCCACTTGTTACAATGGATATTCTTTGTTGTGACATACCGTCTGTTTTATTTTGCTTCTAAATCTCCCCCTGTGTGCAAGGAATAGCCGGGGGTTACCATCCACTGGCAGCGCGCGGGATCGAACGCATGTCGGCAAGATTGCAAGACCAGCACGTTACCACTGCACTACACAGCAGACAGGGGAATGGTAGAGGGAGAAATAGGCAAAAGTGAGCGAAGGAGGTGGTGGAGTGTAGGGAGGAAGAGGAGGGAACTAGAGGGGGGGGGGGAGATGTAAGGTCTGCAGTTGGAAGGGAGGAAATGAAGAAAGAGGAGAGGAAGAGGATGAGGGAGTGGGGTAGCGAAAGTAGAAAAGAGGGAAAGTGAATGATCTTTTCCGGATTTTCACGGCTCTTGCTAGTTGCTATAATTGTCATCGTTATTATTATTATTATCACTGTTATTATCATTATTACTATTATTATTACTACTACTACTACATTATTACTATTATTGTTACCATTATTACTATTAATATTATTATTACTACAACATTATTGCTTTTATTATTTTCATTATTACTATTATTATTACCACTACTACTACATTATTACTATTATTATTACTACTACTACTACTATTACTACTACCACTACTATTATTATTATTATTATTGATATTCCTAATAGTGTTATCACTATCATCATCCTTATTATCAGCATTGCTATTATCATTAACTTTATCATCATCATCCTATATAATATTATTCCTGGTCGTACCAATCCATCCTCTTTCAACGCCTTCTAGCACTTGGCATTATTACTGATACCTTTTGTTAATTAAGCTAGAATTCATAGAGAAATCGACGAGGTAATTGAAAATGAACAAGTGATCATTGCAGACAAAGAATGGAATGTTTTTCTTTTTCTTTCTTTTTTCTTTTCTTTTCTTT
>NW_027213575.1:142500-145000 GCF_042767895.1 Penaeus vannamei | reverse complement strand
TGATATGAAAAGAGAGAGAGAGAGAGAGAGAGAGAGAGAGAGGGAGAGAGAGAGAGAGAGAGAGAGAGAGAGAGAGAGAGAGAGAGAGAGAGGCAGACAATAGATAGAGGGAGAGAGACTTGTCTAGAGTCTACAGCAACTCTAAAAAGTTGGAAGCCTACTTGTCATGTGAAAAACGCGGGCACACGCCTGACATTGGTTTCCGCAATCTGGTGTGTGGACACTATCTTCAACAAGTGCTAGATTATCACCTTTCCGTCTGTGTCATAGCACTTGATTTTGCAGGAGCATTTGATCGCGTATGGCACCAAGGACTGCTGGAGAAACTGGAGGTCAGTGACATTGGGGGCAAAGTCCTCAGCCTTCTCAACTTCTACCTTATTGGGCGATATCTCTACGTGGCTCTTAATGGCACATCCTACAGAGAAATCCCCATAGATGCTGGTGTTCCCCAAGGAAGTGTCTTGGGGCCATTGCTCTGGAACATATATTTCAATGACCTTCTGAACTTCATCCCAGAAGCAAGGGCATATGCTGACTGCACCCTCCATTTCACTTTTAACCAGGGTGAAAGGGCAGAAGTTCAGCATCTTGCCCAGCAACGACTGGCAGACAAGACCCAGATGATGATCATATCTAACCTTCGAGAAAAAACTCAATCTTGAGCTCTCTATTAATGGGGAAAGAATATCAGAAAAATCGATCATCGAGATTTTAGGTATAAGATCTGACGATGAGATGAGTTTCAAGGAACGTGTAAAGGATCTGGCCCGGAAAGGAGTTACTGGCTGCCACCTGAAGCATCTTTTGTGTGAGTCCTGAGGCTTCCAAGATCCTCTACGAAGCACCTTCCTTCGAGTATACACCGCCAACATGGATGCCCTGCCTCTTACCTCAGCCTCCTCGACAAGGTCAACTCACAGTCTTCAACACCGTCGGGACGTGGAGGAACTCACGACTCTGTACAAAGCTACATTTCTGGACACTCCCTGGCTCTTTGCTCTTCGAGGAATTCCGATGTGACGAACCTTCGCACTAAGGGCACTCCAGGCGAATATAGTCTCTTTGTACCTCGGTCCAGCACCTCCCTCCATCAGAGATCCTTCGAACCTCGTATGACAAGGATCTGGAATGTCTTTATTACGTCAATTGACTCCCTGGAACACAGTTCAACGCAGTCAGTCAAACTCAAGATCAACAGATGGCTCTCATTCAATAATGTAGATACGTACACGCAAGTAATATGCCACTATAATGTTCGCAAGTTTTTTTTTTTATTATATGGAGAGAAAACGAGAGAGAGACAGAAACAGGCAGAGAGAGAGAGAGGGGGGGGGGAGGTAAGAAAGAAAGAGAGAGAGGGGGGGGGTAAGAAAGAAAGAGAGAGAGAGACAGGAATAAAGAGAGAGGAGGCAGAGAGAGAGAGAGGGAAAAACAAGAGAGAGAGGAAGAAAGATAGAGAGAGGGAGAGCACACGTGCCCTATTGATACAATGCCGTTGTTATGAATAGACTGGATTTTATCCTGGATTTCTTACCCTAAAGAATCATATACATATTTCCAGTGTGATCATGTGTGCGTTATCATTATCATTATCAATATTATACTAATTTATCATCTTTACTGATAAAATAATGATAATAGCAATGGCGATAATAATAATCATAGTAACAGTCATAATGACGATGGTGATGATAATAGCAATAATGATAAGGATAATAATGATGATAATCATAATAATGATGATAGCAATGATGATGATAAAGATAATAATAACAACAACGACAATAATGATAATGATGATGATAATAACAATAATGATAGCAATGAATATAAAAATGATGATGGTATTAATGATAATGCTCCTACTGCTACTAATGATAATAATGATAATAATAGCAATGACAATATTAATCATGATGATAATAAAAACAACAATTATGATGATAATGATGATGATGATGATTATGATGATGACGATGATAGTAATGATAATAATAATAATAATGATAATTGGTATCATTGTTAGTATTACTATCGTGATCATAACCATTATTATTATCATTATCACTATCATTAAATTTAGCACCATTTTCATTATCATTATCAATTATAATAATGATAATAATAACAATGATAATGAAAATGAAACAAACCACAATAAGAATTGAAAATAAGCGTGACGTTTCGAATTCTTCACGAGTTCCTCTTCAGACAAAAACCGAAATGGAAGAGGAACTTGTGAAGAGATCGAAACGTCACGCATATTTTCAATTGTCATTGTGGCTAGTTTCATTTTCATTTATGTGTTCACGTGATTGTGTTTGTATTTGTGTTCAACAATGATAACATTATTACAACAAAAACTATGATCATTATTATTATTTTTACAATAATCACTACTTGTCTCGGTACGTAATACTAACATTATCAATAAATAAAGATTAAGACGCCACTAGAAATACTGAATTCGTTAATGCTTCCCTTGTCTTGCAATGTC
>NW_027213575.1:97500-100000 GCF_042767895.1 Penaeus vannamei | reverse complement strand
TCTTTCTTCATTATTCCCCCATATCCCCTTTTTTTCTTCAAAATTTTCATTTTTTTCATCAATTCATTTTGAATACCATCCTTCCCCTTCCTTTTTTTTTCTTTATCTATTTTTCAATTTCCTTTTTTCTGTTTCTTTCTTTCTTTCTTTCTTTCTTTCTTTTTTACCCAAAAGTGATAACCTTTTAACTTTTAATTAAAAACGACTCCTCTGGCTTACGTTGCCATGAGTTGCCAGTTTCGAATTAGGAATGACTTTTTTTTCCTTATTCCTAATTTGTTTCGAGAATATAAACGATCTTAAGGGGAGTGGGAGAGCGTCCGGTCAACGTGGAATGGAGTGGAGTGGAGTTCTTGGAGGAGTTTTGAGAGTGGGGGGAAGGGGAGGGGGAGGGGGGAGGGTTAGAAGAGAGGGAGGGAGGGAAGGAGGTGAAGGGAGAAGGGTGAGAGGGAGGGAGTGAGGGGAGGTTGTTGAAGGCGGCAGTGAGAGGGAAGATGGGAGGGAGGGAAGATGTGAGAGGGAAGGTGGAGGTGAGGAGGGAGGAGCGGTGAGAGGGAGGATGGTAGAGAGTGGAGGGAGGGTGAGGAAGGAGGTTGGGTGGAGAAGAAGGAGGGAAGGAGGGAAGATGGGAGGGAGAAGATGGGAGTGAAGAAAGGTGAGAGGTGGAGAGAAGAAGGTGAGGGAAAGTGGGGAGGGAAGGAAGAGGTAAGAAGGGTGAGAGCTAGGGAGGGAGGTGGGAAGAAGAATTAGAAGGAGAGGAGGGAAGGACAGGAGAGAGGGAGGGAGAGAGAGAAAATGAGAAGGGAAGGCAGGTGAGTGGGTGGGGTGGAGGGAGGGAAAGTTGGAAGGAGGGAGGGAGTGGGAGAGACAGATGAGAGAGAATATAAACAGTATTTAAAGGACTATTCGGTCAGTGTCTATCGTGGTGCAGTTACGTGGAGTTGAGTGGAATGGAGTCTGTGCTCTGGTGGAGTAAAACATGACACACACGATGAAAACCACACGCCACCTTTCTCAAACATACCCCCCCCCCCTACAAACACCCCCACCCATCCCGACAGAGAGAGAAAGAAAGAGAAAGAGAGAGAGGGAGAGAAAGAGAGAGAGAGAGAGAGAGAGAGAGAGGGAGAGAAAGAGAGAGAGAAAGAGCGAGAGAGAGAGATGGAGAGAGAGAGAGAGAGAGAGGGAGAGAAAGAGAGAGAGAGAGGAGAGAAAGAAAGAGAGAGAGAGAGAGAGAGAAAGAGAGAGAGAGACACACGGACAGACAGACATACAAACAAACAGACAGATCAACCACAAAAAATAGAGAAAAAAACACAAACCCTAAATTCAAAACCTTACGAAAACACACACAAAAAACACAACCAAATATCCATTAAAAAAATATATAAAAAAAAGCACCCACCCCCTCAAAAAAAAAAAAAAAAAAAAAAAAAAGAAAAACCCTCTGCGATATAAATTCTTGGGAGGCCTTGTGGGCGCGGAACACAAAGCCGAGGGCGGGCAGGGTTATCCTCAGAGGGAAGTGGGGGGTGAGGGGGTGGGGGGGGGGCGGGCTGACCGTTCGCTCTGGTGCGGATATGAGGATCTCTTATCTCATAATACCCCCTCCCCCTCTTTCCCTGCTTCCTTCCCTCCCTTCTCCCTCTTCTTTTCTCTTCCTTTTCGTCTTAATATTTCTTTGTTTCTGTCTCATTATCTTCCTCTTCATCTGTTTTCCTCCTCCTTCTTCTTCCTCTCCCTCTTCTTCTCTCTTCTCCTCCCTCTTTCCATCCCGTACTCCTTCTTCTTTCCCTCTCGCCCTCTCCTTCTCTGCCTTCTCTCCAATCCTCCCTTCTCCCTTCTCCCTTCCTCTCCTGTTTTTCTCTTCCTCCCTCTGTTTTTTCCCCTTTCTCCTCCCTTTTCCCTATTCCCCCACTCCCTTTCCTCCTCCTCTCTTCTCCTTCCCTTCCTCACTTCCCCTCTTCCTTTCTCCCTACCCTCTCTCTCCTCCTCTCTGCTCTCTCTCTCTACGCCACTCTTCTCCTCCCTCCTCTCTACTCCTCCCCCTCTCTCTCTCTTCCCTTCCTCTCCCTCTCTCTCTCCCTACCCTCTCTTCCGCCTCCGCTCTCATCTTACTCCTCCCTCTCTCTCTTCTGCCTCCTCCTCTCTCTCTCCCTTCCCTCTCTACTCCTCCCCTCTCTGTCTTCCTCTCTCTCTACTTCTCCCCTCTCTCTCTTCTCCCCTCTCTCTCTTCTCCTTACCCTCTCACTTCTCCCTTCCTCCCCTCTCTCTCTCTTCTCTCCTCTCCCCTCTTCTCCCTACTCTCTCTCTTCTCCTCTCCTCTCTCTCTTCTCCCTACCTTTCTCTCTCTCCTCTGCCCTCTCCCTCCCTCTCTCTCTCTCCTCTCCCTACTCCTCTCTCTCTTCTCCCACCCTCTCTCTCTCTCTTCCTCCACTCTCCTCCTCTCCTCCTCTTCCTCTTCTCCTCCCTCTCCTCTTCCCTCCTCTCTCTCTCTCTT
>NW_027213575.1:87500-92500 GCF_042767895.1 Penaeus vannamei | reverse complement strand
TTCAGCTTTTCTTTTCTCTAGAGAGAGAGGGGGGGGGGGGTGGGGAGCAAGAAAGAGAGAGAGAGAGAGAGAGAAAGAGAGACGAGATAGAGAGAGAGAGAAAGAGAAGAGAGAGAGAGGAGAAATAGGGAAAGAGAGGGGGAGGGGGAGATAGAGATAGATATTTATATATATATATAGAGATAGAGAAAGAAAAGAAGAAGAGAGAGAGTGGGGGTGAAAGAAAACGAGAGAGAGAGAGGGGAGAGAGAGAGAGAGAGAGAGAGAAACAATAGAAAGATGGATAGAGTAATACGTGAAGAGGGACAGATAGATAAACAGATAGACCGGCAGACAAATTGATAAGCAATAAGACAAAGAAATATGTATATAAAAGAATCGATGAATAAATAACTAGGCGGAGAAGGAGAGAAGAAAAAGAGACAGACAGACAGACAAAAAGACAAAAAGACCGACAAAAAAATCAGACAAAAAGACCGACAAAAAGACCGACAAAAAGACAGACAGACAACGACAGACAAAAAGACAAACAAACAGACAGACAGACTTAGAAGGGGGAAAAAAAGATAGTAATAAGAGTGAGCCAGTCTTCAGCACGAATCTTAAACTTGCAGACTCCGTTGGCTGACTTGGCTCTGTTATTGCAAGCGACACTGTGTACGTGAGCAACATGTATCACGTAATTTTAGAAACGAAAGAGAGAGAGAGAAGGGGGGAAGGAGGAGGGAGGGAGGGAGAGGGGGAGGGGGCAGGGGAAGGAGGGAGGAGGGAGAGGTGGGCAGGGAGAGAGGGAGGGCAGAGAGGAGGGAGGGAGAGAGAGGGAGGGAGGAGAGAGTGATGAGAGGGGGAGGGTGGGTGAGAGATAGAGGGGGAGGAGAGGAGGAGGGAGAGAGAGAGAGGGGGAGAGAGGGAGGGAGAGAGAGAGAGAGAGAGAGAGAGGAGGGTGAGGGAGGAGAGAGAGAGAGAGGGGGGGAGAGGGAGGAGAGAGAGAGAGCAGAGAGAGGGAGAGTGGGAGACGGGGGGATATGAGGGGGAAGGGAGAGGAGAGAGAGAAAGAGGGAGGGAGGGAGGGAGAGAGAGAGAGGAAGAGAGAGGGGAGAGGATAGAGAGGGAGAGGGCGAAGAGATAGAGAGGGAGAGAGAGAGAGAGGGAGAGAGAGAGAGAGAGAGAGAGAGAGAGAGAGAGAGAGAGAGAGAGAGAGAGAGAGAGAGAGAGAGAGAGAGAGAGAGGGGGAGAGAGAGAGAGAGAGAGACAGACAGACAGAGAAAGAAACAGAGAGAAACAGAGAAAGAAACAGAGAGAAACAAAGAAACAATCAAACAGACAGAGACAGAAAGATGCCTTAGATACGTTAGGAGCACTCATATGCAAATAACTGTGATAATACCTAAAGCATCTATTCCATACATACGGAAATGAGATAAGGAAAGTGAATGAGGAGAGAGATCAAAGTTCACAGGTCATTTAGAGAGAAACCCGTTTAAGGTCATGTGATTAAAGTGAAACCAGTGAATTCGGGTTTTTATGATAGTTATTAGATGGTCTATAAAGCTGTTTATGTGTTCTATACGTTCATTATGACGATAGATAGATCGACTTTTAGGGAGATGTGGATATATATAAAGGTAGGATTAAAGTATTGTAATTTGTGTGTGTTTGTGGGGGGGAGGCGTGTGTGTGTGTGTGTGTGTGGGGGGGGGGGGCGTGTGTGTGTGTGTGTGTGTGTTTGTGTGTGTGTGTGTGTGTGTGTGTGTGTGTGTGTGTGTGTGTGTGTGTGTGTGTGTGTGTGTGTGTGTGTAGTGTGTGTGTCTTTGTGTGTGTGTGTCTGTCTGTTTCTGTGTGCATGTGTATGTGTATTGCATATGCTTGCGAATGTGTATGCCTGTTTATATCTCTGCCCAAGCACATCCATAGGATATATGTTCATCCTCGACTTGGCAGAACAGTTTTGCGCATATACCCCCCCCAAAAAAAAAAAAAAAAAAGAAAAAAAAAAAAAAAAAAAAAAAAAAGATCACACACAGACACAGACAGACACAAACAACTTCCCTCCAGACATCTCACTGGTAAATGCTACACACGAGACAGCATAGCGATGAAAACAGCATAAAAAATGACAGCCTTACCCATGCAGAAAGTGTATTTATCTGCCATGCACGATCACTGAGCATGCGCCCTTCACTTGCCTCGCTTGCAAATAAGGTCGTTTCATGCACCAATATTTGCTGCATGATCGCCCCTAGCGCACAGCCGAGGAAAATGTTGGAATTATGAAGCATATCACCAGCTATGAGGAAGAAGGAGGAATAGGGAGATTCCATTCCAGAATTCCAGATTTTGTATCAATATTTAGCGGTTCAATCGCGTCTGGAATCACGTGATAGGAAAATTTTATGATTTCTTGATTGTATATCATTATTAAATCCTTAAATCGCGCATCGAATCTAATGATAATAGCAAGATTTAAAAGAAAATAATATCTTTCCAAAAAAAAAAAAAAAAAAAAAAAAAAAAAAAAAGGAAAATAGAAAAAAAAGGAAAATATATATGAAAGAAATACACATATACCGAATCAGAATGTTTAAAGATAAGTTCTGATTAAGGTTATCACAGGGGAAATCAGCCAGCCGCTCTTGAAAAAGCAGGAAAAAATAAAGCAGAATAATTCTTTCTAATGTAATATACGACCAACGAAACTTTTTTTTTTTTCCAAAATTTGACAGCCGGTTCATACAGCATCCTTCCTTCCCCCTACCCTTCCCATCTAAATTGCCCCCCCACCCTCCCATCTGACCTCCACCCCGTCCCCCTACCCCCTCTCCCCATCTAAATTTCCATCTGAACTACCCACCCCCACCCACCCTCCCATCTTAAATTCCTCCCCATCTAAATCCCCTTCCCTCACCCACCCTCCACATACACCTCCACACGTACCTCCCCTTTTGATATTTGCAGTAATTAAGATAATAGAAACATATACATACATACCCATACATACTTTTGATACTTACAGTAATTAAGATAATGAAAGCGCATACTATACGTACATACACGTACAAACTCCTAATATGTACAGATAATGACATACATACATACATACATACTCTTAATATTTACAGTGATTAAGATCATGATAACACACACATACACACACATACATATACATACATGCTCTTCATATTTACAGTGATTAAGAAAACGGCTAATGAATTAAATGCCCATTGCTATTTAACGGTGTGTAGTTATCATATTAATTACATTAAGTTTCATTTTTAAGAAGAACACGAAATCTAATCACGGATCTGAAAATATCACACATGAATGATTCCGTAAATTAGTTCATTATTCTTATGAAATAATCATTAGACTTTGATCACGGAGAGAATTCCGTCAACTTTTAAAAAAAAGTAATCATTTGTTAAAGAATATATTTATACATATTCCTGACTCATATATCATGAGTCATCCCCCTTACCCATCTAATTACGATTACTCATTCATTCGTCTTTTATTATCTTTATTTTCTTATTCTTCTTTCTTTACTCACCTTTCATTCCCCATTCCCCATCCATCTCCATTACTCATCTTCGATTACTCATTTCTCCTTACTCATCGTTCATTCTTCCTCACTCATTACTCATTATCAATCTCCCATTTTTAGTCTATCTTTACCCATATCTAATTATCTATGTCTTATGAATCCTCTATCGTTACCTAACTTCCATAATTTCACTCCTATTATCAATTTTCGTTGAATTTTCGTCCAATATTCATCTCCCATTACTCATCTGCTATTTTTTTGTTCCTCTTAATCCTATCCCATTAATCTATTTACTTAATTCTGATTCTCTATCTGTTATTACTCATTTTTCACTTCTTGTCTCCTATTATTAATCTCTCATTTCAGATCTCCCATTACTCATTCTCATTATTCACGTCCCATTATCTATCTCCAGTTACTTGTCTTCTATTACTCATCTCCTATTATTCATAACCCATTATTCACCCTCATTACCCATCAGCCGTTATTTGACTCATGTTACTCATTCCCCATTACCTAATCCCCATTACGCATTTCCTATCATTCATCCTCATCCCTCACCCCCCATTACTCATTCTGCATCTTCTGTCTCTCATTCTTCATTCCCCATTATCCATCCCCCATTATTCATCCATTATTCATCCATTATTCACCTCTCTTCTCCCATTATTCACATCCATTACTCATTCTGCATCTTCTGTCTCTCATTCCTCATTCCCCATTATTCATCCATTATTCTTGTCTCTTCTCCCATTATTCACACCTATTACCCATCTTCTGCCACCCATTCCTCATTCCCCATTACTCAACCCCCATTAGTATCCTCACCACTCATCTCCCATTAATAGTCTACCATTACTCATCTTCGATTACTCATTTCTCATTACTCATCGTTCATTCTTCATCTCTCATTATTCACCATTTATCTCCCATTTTTAGTCTTTCTTGACCGTATTACCATTAACCCTTTACTGGACAACAAAGCAAAATTACCATTAGATTATGAGGCAGATAGTTTTCAGGTTGTAAAGTATCTTTACGAGTGAAATATATTTTACTATCTTTATTATCTTTTGTCTCTTTGTTTTGTTGTTTATTCGAGTCGTGTGTTTATCTTGGTTTTGTTTATTTTTGTTTGTATTGTTTACCTTCTTTAAGATCCTAGGGAGGAGGGAGGGAGGGAGGGGGAGGGGGGAAGGGGAGGCTGAAGCAGGAAAGGAGGAGGATAAAATCAAGGAGAAATAGGAGTGAGAAGAGGAAGAGGAGGAAGAGGAAGAAGAGGAGGAGGAAGAGGAAGAAGAGGAGGAGGAAGAGGAAGAATAGGAGGAGGAAAAGGAAGAGGAGGCTCAAGCAGAAATGATGGAAGACGAAATTGAGGAGGAGGAGGAGGAGGGAGAAGAGGAGGAGGAGAAAAGAAGAAGAAGAAGAGGAGGAGGAAGTGGAAAAGGAAGAGAAAGAA
>NW_027213575.1:75000-80000 GCF_042767895.1 Penaeus vannamei | reverse complement strand
TTGATGGTATGAATCTTTGTGTCTCTGCCTCTTTTGTTCATCACTATCATCACCATCATCACCAACAGTGTAACTTCGCCATCATCATCATCACCTCCTTCTTCATCATTATCATTATCGTGACCATGATTATCATTTTCACTTCATCATCATCATCATATCATCATCATCATATCATCATCACCATCATCATTATCATCACCACTATCATCATCACTATCATTATCATCATCATCATCACCATCATCATCATCCCCATCATCATCACTATCATTATCATCATCATCATCATAGTTCACTATCTATCGTTTTCCCCATTCTCTTATTCTATTTCCTTCATGTCTTGTTTCTGTCCCTCTTGTAAAAAAATAATAATAATGATAATGATAACAGATAAATCAATAAATGAATTAATTGACAAATCAGTGTAAGGATTTTTTTTAGAAATGTCATTCAGTCTCGCAGCTTCCCTGAAATTGAGTTCTGAATTTCTTGTTTTCATTTATATTACTATCATGTTGATCATTACTATTATTAACCTTATCATCATTATTATCATTATCATCATTATCATTATCATCATTATTATCATTATCATTATTATTATCATAATTTCTATTTTGTTGTTGTTGTTGTGATCACTATTATCATCATTACTGTCTCTTTTATTTTTTACTAGTATTTTTTTTTTCTTTTTTTTTTTAGTGAATACAAGAATTATTTTCCTATATTTATTTTCATTCAGTTATTAATCCGTCAAAGTCAATTTCAATAACACATCATCTAGGTCATTAATTCCAAAGTAAAACAAAACAAGACTAGAAATAATAAATAAATAAATAAATAAAATAAAAAAAGATTGTAAGTACTCAGTAGCCACGGCATCAAAAACGCAACAGGGGAACGAGAATCCTGACCCTTATCGAGTCTTGTCACAGAGTCGGAAATCGCGTGCACCCCTCGTAGGGGTGGTATGTATGTTTGTGTGTGAATGTATGTGTGCGTATGTATGTCTGTGTGTGTGTGTGTGTGAATGTATGTGTGCGTATGCATGTCTGTGTGTGTGTGTGTGTGTGAATGTATGTGTGCGTATGTATGTCTGTGTGTGTGTGAATGTATGTGTGCGTATATGTGTGTGTGTGAAAGAGAGAAGAGAGAGAAAACGAGCATGTGCGAACGTGTGTATGAATGAAAAATGCTATTACTTATCCCTCTTCCTCCCTCCTCCAATCCCCTTCCCTGGTCTCTCTGCAGTCCTCCCTCCTCCTCCCCCTCCCCCCTCTCCAATCCCCTCCTTCCCTCCCTGCCTCCTCCTCCTCCTCCCCTCCTCCCTCCTCCTCCCTCCCCCTCCCAATCCCCTCCTCCCTTCCCCCTCCCTCGCCTCCTCCTCGTCCTCCTCTTCATCCTCCCCCTCCCACCTCCTCCTCCTTCCTCCTCCACCTCCTCCTCCCTGCCTCCTCCTCCTCCAACTCCTCCCTCTCCTTCCTCCCTCCTCTCTCCTTCCCTCCGTATCTCCTCCTCCTCCTCCACCTCCCACTCTTCTTCTTCTTCCTCCTCCCCTCCAATCCCCTTCCTCCAATCCCTCTCCCTTCACCCTCCAATCCTCTCCCTCTCCTCCTCCCCCTTCCTCCCTTCCTCCTCCTCCTCCCTCCATCTTCCAGCCAATCTTTTATCAGGCTTTCATGTCCTCCTCCGTCCATCTCCCGGTGCCCCTCCTCCCTCACTCCCCCACCCCTTCCCCGTGAGTCCACCTGCCCATTCGTTTCTCTCTCTCTCTCTCTCTCTCACCCTCCCCCTCCCCTCTCCTTCCTACCCGAAGTCTCTTGTCCTTATTTTCCCTCTCACTCTCTCTCCTCTCACTCTCTCTCTCCTCTTTCCATTCTCTCTCCTTCTTCCTCACCCTCTCCTCTCTCCCTCTCCCTCTTTCCCCACTCTCTCACTCTCCTTCTCCCTCTTCCCAACCTCTCTCCCTCTATCCTCATCCTCTCCCGTCCCTCTCTCCTTCTCCCTCTTTCCCCACTCTTTCCCTCTCTCCTTCTCCCTCTTTCATCACGCTCTCCCATCCCTCTCTCCTTCTTCCTCTCTCCTTCTACTTTTCAATTACTATTTTCCCCTGCCACTTTGCCTTACGTTCTCTCCCCCAATACCCCTCCCCCCTCTACTCCCCTTAACCTACTATATATCACTTACCTGTACTCTATCCACTCCCTCCTCTCTTCCCCACCTCTCTTCTCTCTGTTATATCCTCCTCCCTCCTCTACTCTCTGATTTTCTCCCTTCTCCTTCCCCCAATCTCCCCTTCTTCCTCTCCCCCCTCTCACGTTCCTGTTTCACCCCCTTCTTCCTCTTCTTCTTTCTTCAACCCCCCTTCCCCCTTCTCCCCTCCACTACCTGTCCTTTCTCCAACCTCTCCCCTCTCCCTTCTTTCTCTCTCTCTTTCTCCCTCCTTCCCTCTCCCCTCTCCCACCAAATCTGATTCATTGCCTCCCTTCCCTTCCCACTTCATACCCCACATTACCATCCTCTCCCTCCCTCCCCCTCCCCTCCATACTCCCATTCCTGCCTCCCATTTACCTTTGAGGTACTCCTGTACTACTCTTCCCTCTCCCTCCTCCTCCTCCCTTCCCTCTTCATAGCCCCATTTTCTTACCACCACCTTTCAGCCCTATTACTAATACCCCTCCCACCCCCTTCACACCCCATTCTTTACTGCCCTCCCTCCTCCCCCTCCCCATCCTCCCCTCCCCCTATACATCCCTCCCCTGTCCACATCCCCTCCCCTCCCCTCCTCCTCCCAGATCCTCCTCCCACTCCCCCACCCCCAACCCCACCTCCCTCCCACACCTCTTCCCACCTTCCCTCTCCTCCCTCCCCACACCCCCTCCTCCAGCCCCACCTCTCTCCCACCTCCCTCCCTCACCTTCCCCCTCCCCACCTCTCCATCCCCCTCTCCCACCACCTCTCCCACCCTCCCACACCTCCCATCCCCTCCACCCACCCCTAATTCCCCTCTTTCCTCCTCGCCCATGCAACTCCTGGCACTGCCGTATCGACGCCCACGCCCACCTGCAGCGCATCCGGCGAGAGGTGACATCCAGAGGTTCTCCGTCGAGCTGTACGGTGTGAAAGGAAGAAAGGGAAGGAGTTTTTTTTTCTTCTTCTTCTTTTTCTTTTCTTTTCTTTTCTTTCTTATTTTTTTCTTCTTCTTTTGGCTCTTTTCTTCTCTTCTCTTCGTTTTTCCGTCTCTCCCTCTCTCTCCTCCCTCTTTTTCCCTTATTCCTCATTTTTTGTCTCACTCTTTTCTTCGTTTCTCTATCTCTCTTTCTCTCATCTTCCTCTCTCATCTCATCTCTCTTTTTCCCTTTCTCCTAATTTTTTGTCTCACTCTTTTCTTCGTTTCTCTATCTCTCTTTCTTTCACCTCCTCCTTTCTCTTCATCTCCACCCTTTTTTCTTCTCTCTCTTTCATCTCTCTCCTTCTCTTACTTTTCCTTCTCATTTTTTTCTTTCTTTTTTTTTTTTTTACGCTTTCCTTCGTTTCTCCATCTCTCTTTCTTCCATCTCCCTCTTCCATCTCCTTCTCTCTCTCTTCCCTCTCATTTCTTTTTCTTTCATCTCCTCCCTCTCTTCCATCTCCCTCTTTCATCTCCATCTCTCTCTCTTCCCTCTCTTCCATCTCCCTCTCTCTCTCTTCTTCCTCTCCTCCCTTTTTTCTCTCATCTCCTCCCTCTCTTCCACCTCCTTCTTCCATCTCCCTCTTCCATCTCCCACTTTCAGCTCCCACTCTCTCTCTTCCCTCTCATCCCTTTTACTTCCATCTCCTCCCATTCATCTCTCTCCTCCCTCTCTTGCATCTCCCTCTTCCATCTCCTCCCTTCTATTTCATCTCCTCCCTCTCTTCCCTCACCTCCTTTCACCTCCCTCTCTCTCTCTCTTCCTCTCATCCCTTTTTTCTTCATCTCCTCCCTCTCTTCCATCTCCTTCTTCCATCTCCTCCATTCTATTTCATCTCCTCCCTCTCTTCCCTCACCTCATTTCATCTCCCTCTCTCTCTCTTCCCTCTCCTCCATCCCTCTCTTCCCTCACCTCCTTTCCCCCATGTCCTCCCTTTCTTCCCTCTCCTCTACTCTCATCTCCTCTCTCATCTCCTCTCCTCTCTCTTCCCTACACCTCCTTTCCCCCATGTCTCCTCTCTCTCCCCTCACTCTCCTTTCATCTCCCCTCTCTCTCTCTCTTCTCCTCTCCTCCTCTCTCTCTCTCTCTTCCCTCTCCTCCTCTCCGCCTTGTCTTCCCTTCCTTCCATCTCCCTCTTCCATCTCGTCCTCTTCCTCTCTCTCTTTCATCTCCCTCTCTGCTTTCTTCTCCCTCTCTCCTCCTCCTTCCACATCTCTATTCTCCCTCTCTTCCTCACCTCCTTCCCTCTTCTCCCTCTCTCTCTCTTCCCTCACCTCTTTCTCTCTCGCCTTGTCCTCCTTCTCTTCCCCTCACCTCCTTTCATCTCCACTCTCTCTCTCTCCCATCTCCTCCCCATGTTTCCATCTCCCTCTCTCATCTCATCCCTCACCTCCTCTCTATCCCTCTCTCTCTCTCTTCCTCACCTCCTCTCCGCCTTGTCCTCTCTCTCTTCCCTCACCTCCTCTCCTTTTCTCCCTCTCTCTCTCTTCCTCCTACTCACCTCCACTTCCTCCTCTCCTCTCATCTCTCTTCCCTCACCTCCTTCCATCTCCCTCTCTCATCTCCTCCCTCTCTTCCCTCACCTCCTTTCATCTTCCTCTCTCTCTCTCTTCTTCCCTCCTCCTCCTTTCCTGCCTGTGTCTCCTCTCACTGTCCATCTCTCCTCTCTATCTTCCTCTCTCTCTCTCTCCCTACCTCCCCTCCTTCTCCCTGTCCTACATAATCAAACACCAAAGACTGCACAATGTACCCGAGTCTCCTGTGGGATTCTCTGCCCGATTTGGAGGCGATGTATATCAATCTTATAGATCTCCTTCTTCTCTCTCT
>NW_027213575.1:60000-65000 GCF_042767895.1 Penaeus vannamei | reverse complement strand
ATCGCCATGATGGAGGTGAGAGAACTTAAACCTTTCTCATTTCTTTTCCTCTATCTTATTCTTCCTTTTTTTCTTTTTTTTTCTTTTTTCTTTTTCTTTTTCTTCTTTATTTTCGTTTTCTTCGTTTTTTCTCTTTCTTTTTCTTCTTTATCTTCGTTTTTACTTTATTTTCCTTCTTCTTTATTTTCATTTTCCTATTTTTCATTTTCTTTATTTTTTCTTTTCTTTTCTTTTCTTCTTTTCTTCTTCTTAAACATTTTTTTTTCGTGTTGTTTTTTTTCTTATTATTGTTATTCTTCATTTTTTCCTCTTATTCTTCGTCTTTACTCTCTCCTTCTTCTTCTTCTTTTCTTCTTTTTCTTGTTTTCATTCCTTCCTTCATTCTTCTTCTCCTTCTTACTCTCCCTATTTCTATCTCTCTCCCCCCCTAGTTCCCCCTTCCAGCCTCTCGCTTCTCTTCTTTCCCTATTCTCCCTTTTTCCTTTCTCCCTCCCCTTTCCCCCTCTTCATATTCCCTTCTCCCCTCTCCCTATTTCTCTCCTTCCCCCTCTCCCTATTTCTCCTCCTTTCCCCTCTTCTCCTTGTTCCTCTTTCTCCTCCTCCTCCTCCTACTATCTCTCCCTCTCTCCTCCTCTCCTCTTTCTCTACCTCCTCCTTCCTCTTTCTCTCCCTCTTCCTTCCCCTTTTCTCCATCTCTCCTCCTTCCCCCTCTCCCTATCTCTCCTCCTTCCCCCTCTCCCTATCTTTCCTCCTTCTCCCTCCTCTCCTTGTTCCTCCTCCTCCTCCTCCCCCATCTTGCTAACACTCAACCTTTTTCCTTTTTCTCTCTCTCCTTCTTCCCCCATTTTCCTTTGTCTCCTCCTTTCTCCTCGTCTCCCTCCTCCCTCTTTCTCTTCCTCCTCCTTCTCCCTTTTCCTATGCCCCCATCTTTATCCTCGTCTCCCTCCCCCTCTTTTTCTCCCTCTTCCTTCCCCCTTTTCCTTTGTCTCCTTCTTTCTCCTCGTCTCCCTCTATCTCCTCCTTTCTCCTCGTCTCTCTCTATCTCCTCCTTTCTCCTCGTCTCCCTCTAACTCCTCCTTTCTTCTCGTCTCCCTCTAACTCCTCCTTTCTCCTCGTCTCCCTCTATCTCCTCCTTTCTCCTCGTCTCCCTCTATCTCCTCCTTCGCCACTTCTCCCTCTATCTCCTCCTTTCTCCTCGTCTCCCTCTGTCTCCTCCTTTCTCCTCGTCTCCCTCTATCTCCTCCGTTCTCCTCGTCTCCCTCTTTCTCCTCCTTTCTCCTCGTCTCCCTCTATCTCCTCCTTTCTCCTCGTCTCCCTCTATCTCCTCCTTTCCACTCGTCTCCCTCTATCTCCTCCTTTCTCCTCGTCTCCCTCTATCTCCTCCTATCTCCTCGTCTCCCTCTATCTCCTCCTTTCCCCTCGTCTCCCTCTATCTCCTTCTTTCTCCTCGTCTCCCTCTACCTCCTCCTTTCTCCTCATCTCCCTCTAACTCCTCCTCTCTCCTCGTCTCCCTCTACCTCCTCCTTTCTCCTCGTCTCCCTCTACCTCCTCCTTTCTCCTCGTCTCCCTCTATCTCCTCCTTTCTCCTCGTCTCCCTCTATCTCCTCCTTTCTCCTCGTCTCCCTCTATCTCCTCCTTTCTCCTCATCTCCCTCTACCTCCTCCTTTCTCATCGTCTCCCTCTATCTCCTCCTTTCTCCTCGTCTCCCTCTACCTCCTCCTTTCCCCTCGTCTCCCTCTATCTCCTCCTTTCTCCTCGTCTCCCTCTATCTCCTCCTTTCTCATCGTCTCCCTCTATCTCCTCCTTTCTCCTCGTCTCCCTCTACCTCCTTCTTTCTCCTCGTCTCCCTCTATCTCCTCCTTTCTCCTCGCCTCCCTCTATCTCCTCCTTTCTCCTCATCTCCCTCTACCTCCTCCTTTCTCCTCGTCTCCCTCTATCTCCTCCTTTCTCCTCGTCTCCCTCTATCTCCTCCTTTATCCTCGTCTCCCTCTATCTCCTCCTTTCTCCTCATCTCCCTCTACCTCCTCCTTTCTCCTCGTCTCCCTCTATCTCCTCCTTCGCCACTTCTCCCTCTATCTCCTCCTTTCTCCTCATCTCCCTCTACCTCCTCCTTTCTCCTCGTCTCCCTCTATCTCCTCCTTTCCCCTCGTCTCCCTCTATCTCCTTCTTTCTCCTCGTCTCCCTCTATCTCCTCCTTTCTCCTCGTCTCCCTCTACCTCCTCCTTTCTCCTCGTCTCCCTCTATCTCCTCCTTTCTCCTCGTCTCCCATTATCTCCTCCTTTCTCCTCGTCTCCCTCTATCTCCTCCTTTCTCCTCGTCTCCCTCTATCTCCTCCTTCGCCTCTTCTCCATTCGTAAGGCGATATCAAAAGATGAATAAAAGAAAAAAAAAGAAAAAAAAAGCCAAGATGAACCAGAGGATTAAGTAAGATGGAGCTTCTTTCACCCTGCAATTGCCTTCCTTTTTTTGTCTTTTTCTTTTTGTTTCTTTTCTCTTTCTTTTCTTCTTGTTTTTTGTTTGTTGGTTTGTTTGTTTTTGTTTTTGTTTTTGCTTTCGTTTTTGTTTTTCTTTTCCTTTTTTCTTTTTCTTTTTGTTTTTGTTTTTCTTTTCCTTTGTTCTTTTTGTTGTTGTTTGTTCTTTACTTTATATTTTTATTTTTCTTATTTTTTTTCTCTTTCTTTCTTGTTTTTTTTCGTTTTTTCCTTTTTTTCTTTTTCTTTTTCTTTTCTTTTTGTTTTTCTTTTTCTTTTCTTTTTCTTTTTCTTCTTCTTTTCTTCTTGTTATTCTTGTTCTTCTTTTTCGTCATCTTCTTTTTCTTTTTCGTTTTCATTTTCTTTATCTTTTTCTTTTTCTTCTTCTTCTTCTGCTTCTTCTTTTCTTGCAGACGTCCAATTTCGATTCGTGTTTGAGAACTATGCTAGCTTGCTTGCGCGCGTGTGTATGTGTGTGTTTGTGTGTTTGTGTGTGTGCATGTGTGTGAGTGTGTGGATGTGGGTGTGGGTGTGTAATTCGCTAAGCAAGGATGTAAAGAGATTTATGATATATATGATAATAATGTTTGTATTTAGATGTACGAATAAGATTAAACCTTCTTATTTATCGTTTCTTAAGTGGAAATGTTGAAATCTAAAGTTTATTTTCTTACAAGAAAAAAAAAGAATCTTACAAGCTTATTTTCTTAAAATCTAGGCTAAGCTGATCTTATATGCAAATTTCTTAAAACATGTGGATGTATGAATCTCCCTCCTTTTCTGAGAAGAAGGAAAACGTATTTCACTTTAACTTATTTGACAAGAAGAGAAGTATATTTTGGCCAGACGCTTTGGTGACGTCTGGGTAGCCATTTATCAAACGGAGCTGGGAAATAAAATTAATTAAAATGTTCGCTATTTTTCACTTAGAGAATACTTCTAAATCTTTAATCGATATTTTTTGTCAACTATCAAAAACAAATCTATATATCTAATCCCTCTGTTTAGGTCTAATTCTTTTTTCTTTTCTTTTTTATTTAGACTTTTTAACCACTTATTTTGTTTTAGATATTATTGATCAATTGATATATTTCATCCAGTTTGTCAGCTTCTTCATTAAATCATCTTTCTGCTTCAGAATTTTCGTGAACGCTTAAAGTGGAAATAACGAAAAAGAAATAAAAAGAAGGGAAGACAAGGTGATGATAAGTTCACTGGAGGAAAAATATATCCAAGCAGGGGCCTGGAGTGTGAAGGAAGAGAGGAGGGGAGGGAGAGAGGGGGGGAGGAAGGGAAAAGGGGAAGGAATATGAAAGAAATATTGAGAGAAAGGGAGGAAGGAGAGGGAATTTGTTTTGGGGGGGGGGAAGGGAGAGGGAAGAGAGGGTGTCTGGCAAAGGGAGAAGAGAGGGGAGAGTATTTAAGGAAAAGGGGAAAGGGAAGGAATTAGTCTTAAGAAAGGGGAAGTGGAAGGGAAGAGAAAGGAGGAGGAGGAAAGGGAATTTGTTTGGGTGAAAAGGGTAGAGAGAAGGGAGAGTATCTGGCTAAGGAGAGGAGGAAGGGATATTGTCAGGATAAAAAAGGAAAAGGGAAAGAATTAGAAAAAAGGGAAATAGGACGGAAGGGAGGGTGTCTCAAGGGAGAAGAGGAAGAGGAGGGTGGAGAACAGGGGAAGTAAAGAGAAGAAGAAGAGTGTCTTGGAAAAAAGGGGGAAGGAGGAGAGACAAGAAAAAGGAAAAGATAGTTTAGCGAAGAAGGGGAGACTGAAGTCAGAAAGTCTGAAGAAGGAGAGAAACTAAGAAGGAAAGAGAGGCATCTAGAGGGAAAGGAGGAGGGAGAAGGAGCGTCTAGAGAAAGAGGTAAGGGGAGGGGAGGGGGGGAGAGTGTCTGGGAGGAGGGGGGGTGGGGGGTGATAGACGAGACGAGTCTGGAGAAAATCCTGTCTGTCTACAGCGGATCTGCATAAGAAATGGTCAAAAGGGAAATGCATAGTTGAGTTCATGTTTAGAGAGTGGAAGGGAAAGAGGGAGGGATAAAGAAGGTATGGAAGAAGCAGGAAGAGAGGGAGGGAATAATGAGAGATGAAAGAGTGTGAGAGAGAAGGGAAAAAGAAAGAAGAAAGAGATGATTGGAGAGAGGTAGGGAAGAAAAACAAGTAATGGATTGAGGGAACGAGAGAGGAGGACACATAAAAGGGAGAGTGGAGTGAGTGGGCGAGAGAGAAAGAAAGAGAGAGAGAGAGAGAGAGAGAGAGAGACAGAGACAGAGAGAGACAGAGAGAGAGAGAAAGAGAGAGAGAGAGAGAGAGAGAGAGAGACAGAGGGAGAGAGAGAGAGAGAGAGGGAGAGAGAGAGAGAGAGAGAGAGAGAGAGAGAGAGCGAGAGAGCGAGAGAGAAAGAGAGACAGAGAGAGAAAGAGAGAGAGACCGAGAGAGAGAGACCAAGAGAGAGAGCGAGAGCGAGAGCGAGAGCGAGAGCGAGAGAGAGAGAGAGAGAGAGAGAGAGAGAGAGAGAGAGAGAGAGAGAGAGA
>NW_027213575.1:42500-50000 GCF_042767895.1 Penaeus vannamei | reverse complement strand
AATGATAAAAAAAGAATAAAAAAGCACGGGGGATTTATTTATGATAATAATAAAAAGAAAAAAACTGAAAAGAAAACACGGGAAATTCTTCTATAATGATAACAAACTGGAATTTCTTCTAATAACAACAAAAAAGTGGAAATACGTATACAATTTGTTAATGGAAAATCAAGTAAATTCTTATATAGTAAAAAAAACACAAAAATAACGGTAATTTCTTCTATAATATTTTCTAAAAACTGGAAATCCGTCTACAATTTCTTAACGGAAAATCAAGTAAATTCTTCTTTAATTTAAAAAAAAAACGGGAATTTCTTCTATAATAAATTTTAAAAAATGAAAATTTCTTTACAATTTGTTTATGAAACACCAATTAAATATCCAATTCATCATAATAAATCCACATACAATAAAAACTAACAAGTTTATACCCACCCCCTCCTTGCCTTCCCCCCCCCCCTCCTCAGAAGAAAAAATAAACAAAACATCCCTCTCTCTTACCCTCTCCTCTCTCCTTCCTCCCCTCCCCTCTCTCTCTCTCCTTTAACCCTCCCTTCTCATTCTCCTTTTCTCCTTCCCTCTCCACCAGTGACCGGCAAGTACAGAAGAAAAAGAGATCTATTTATAATAAACTTATACAATATATATTAGTATATAATAAAAAATCCACGTACATTTAAGACTACCAAGTAAATATCCACCCCCTCCTTCCCCTCCCTCCCCCTTCCCCCCTCCTCAGAAAGAAAAAAAAATAGATAAATCATGAACTCTATCTTTTACTCTATGATAGAGCTCCCTCCTTCCCTTCCCCACCCCTCCCCCCTCCTCAGAAAGAAAAAAATTAGATAAATTATGAACTCTTTCTCTTACTTTATGATAGAGCTCCCTCCTTCCCTTCCCTCCCCCCTCCCCCCTCCTCAGAAAGAAAAAAAATTAGATAAATTATGACCTCTTTCTCTTACTTTATGATAGAGCACCCTCCTTCCCTTCCCTCCCCCTTCCCCCCCTCCCCAGAAAGAAAAAAAATAAATAAATTATTAACTCTATCTTTTACTCTATGATAGAGCTCCCTCCTTCCCTTCCCTCCACCTTCCCCCCCTCCTCAGAAAGAAAAAAATTAGATAAATTATTAACTCTATCTTTTACTCTATGATAGAGCTCCCTCCTTCCCTTCCCTCCCCCTTCCCTCCCTCCCCAGAAAGAAAAAAAAATAGATAAATTATTAACTCTATCTCTTACTTTATGATAGAGCTCCCTCCTTCCCTTCCCTCCCCCTTCCCTCCCTCCCCAGAAAGAAAAAAAAATTAGATAAATTATTAACTCTATCTCTTACTCTATGATAGAGCTCCCTCTTCCAAGAAGCTCTCCTTGCCTCGCGTTAAGATGGTGAAGCAAAAGCTCTCCTCATTAAGCAAGAGTACAATGTGTCACTCACAGCTCCTGTCTGGGATAGTTTCGCAACAGCTTTCTTTTCCTTCTTCTTCTTCTTCTTCTTCTTAATCTTCTTCTTCTTTTTCTTCTTCTTCTTCTTCTTCTTCTTAATCTTCTTCTTCTTCTTCTTTTTCTTCTTCTTCTCCTTCTTCTTGATCTTCTTAATCTTCTTCTTCTTCTTCTTCTTCTTCTTCTTAATCTTCTTCTTCCTCTTCTTCTTCTTCTTCTTCTTCTTAATCTTCTTCTTCTTTTTCGTCCTCTTAATGTGTTTATTTTTTATTGTTGTTATTATTATATTTGTTATCATTATTATTATTACTATTATTGCCATTCATATTATCATTCTTATTATCATCATTATTATTATTATTTTCAGCACTATTATCATTGATATCATTATTATCATTATCATTATTATTAACATTATTATTATTACTATTATTGTCATTCATATTAACATTATTATTATCATTATTGTTATTACTATTATCATCACTATTATCATTAATATCATTATTATCATTATCATTATTATTAATATTATTATCAGCTTTATCATCATTATCATCTTCACCATTATCATTATCATTATTATCGTTATCATTATCATTATTATTATTGTTATTATCATTGATAAGATTACCATTGCTGTTGTTGTTGTAGTTGTTATCATTATCACCATTATCATTTTCATTACGCTATTATCATTACTATTATCACTATCATTAACCTCATAATTATTATCATTGTTGTCATTATTATAAGCATTTTTTCCATCATTATCATCATTACTATCATTATTACAATCATGATCTCTTTTTCTACCACTCCCTCCATCCCTCTCCCTCTTCTCTCTCCTCTCCTCTCCACCCCCAAAGTATAAAAATTCTCTTTTTCTATCACTCCCTCTCCCTCTCCCTTTTCTCTCTCTCTTCTCCCTCTTTCTCTCTCTCTCTCTCTCTCTCTCTCTCTCTCTCTCTCTCTCTCTCTCTCTCTTCTCTCTCTCGGTCCCCTCTTTCTCTCCACACCAAAATAAATCTCTTTTTCTATCACTCCCTCTCCCTCTCCCTCCTCTCTCTCTTCTCCCTTTATTCTCTTTCTCCCTCCTCCTCCTCTCCTCCCTCTCGTTTTCTCCCTCTTCTCTCCCTCTCTCTCCCCCCTTCTTCTCTCCACACCCCCAAAGTATAAAAATCCTTCAATGGCGAAGTTCCTTAGCCAGACTTCATTCCCTCCCTCCCTCTCCCTCCTCTCTCTCTCCCTCTTCTCCTCTCTCATCTCTCTTTCTCATCTCTTCTCTCCCCTCCCTCTCTCTTCTCTCTCCCTCTTCTCCCTCCCTTCCTCTCTCTTTCTCATCTCTCCCTCTCCCTCCCTCTCCCTCCTCTTCCTCCTCTCTCACCCCTTTCTCTCCTCTCCAATACACTCCAAAGTATAAAAATTCTGCAACAGAGTTCTTTAGCCAGACACATTCCTCCCATCCTCTCCCTCCTCTCTCTTCTCTCTCTCCCTCCCTTCCCTCCTCCCCTCTCCCTCTTCTCCCTCCCTCTCCCTCCTCTCTCTCTCTCTCCTTCCTCTCTCTTTTTCATCTCTTCTCTCCCCTCCCTCCCTCTTTCTCATCTCTTCTCTCCCCTCCCTCTCTCTCCTCTTTCTCCCCCTTCTCCCTCTCTCCCTCCTCCCTCCCTCTTCTCCCTCTATCTTCTCCCTCTCTCTCCTCTCCACAACCCCCCCCCCCAAAAAAAAAAAAAAAAAAGTATAAAAAATTCTTCAATAGAGTTCCTTAGCCAGACGCCATTCCCTCCCTCCCTCTCCTTCCTCTCTCTCTCCCTGTTCTCCCTCCCTCTCCCTCCTCTTTCTTTCTTATCTCTTCTCTCCTCCCTCTTCTCCCTCCCTCTTCTCCCTCTCTCTTTCTCATCTCTTCTCTCCTCCATCTTCTCCCTCCCTCTTCTCTCTCTCTCTCGCCTCTTACTCCCCTCTTTCTCTCCTTCATCTCTTCTCTCCCCTCCCTCTTCTCCCTCTCTCCTTCCTTCTCCCTCCTCCCTCTTCTCCCTCTCTCTCCCTCTTCTCTCTCCCTCTCCCCCCCCCCCTATTTCTCTCCTCTCCACCCCCCCCCAAAAAAAAGTATAAAAATTCTTCAACAGAGTTCCTTTAGCCAGACACCATTCCCTCCCTCCCTCTCCCTCCTCTCTCTCTCCCTCTTCTCCCTCCTCTTTCTCCTCTCTTCTCCCTCCTCTCTCTCTCCTTCCTCTCTTTCACCTCTCTCTCTCTCCCTCCTCCTCTCTTTCTCATCTCTTCTCTCCCTCCCTCTCTCTCCTTCCTCTCTCCCTCCCTCTTCTCCCTCTTCTCCTCCCTCTTCTCCCTCTCCTCCACCCCCCAAAAAAAAAAAGTATAAAAAATTCTTCAATAGAGTTCCTTAGCCAGATAGCATTCCCTCCCTCCCTCTCCCTTCTCTCCTTCCCTCCCACTCCCTCCTCTTTCTCCCTCTCTCTCTCCCTCTCTTCTCCCTCTATCTTCTCCCTCTCTCTCCTCTTTCTCCTTCATCTCCTCCCCTCCCTCCTCCCTCTTTCCTCCCTTTTCCCTCTCCTCCCTCTCCCCCCTTTTCTCCTCTTCTCTCCACCCCCCCCCAAAAAAAGTATAAAATTCTTCAACAGAGTTCTTTAGCCAGATAGCATTCCCTCCCTCCCTCTCTCCTCCCTCTCCCTCCCTCTCCCTCCTCCCCTCTTCTCCCTCTATCTTCTCCTTCTCCCCCCCTTTCTCTCTCACACCCTATAAAAATTCTTCTCCTCCCTCCCTCTCCTCCTCCCCCTCCTCTCCCCCCCTTCTTCTCTCTCCACACCCCCCCCTTCAAAAAAAAAAAAAAAGTATAAAAATTCTTCAACAGAGTTCTTTAGCCAGACTTTATTCCACTGAATAATGGATTGCAACGTCCGTGAATTATATCATCTTGCCGTTCCGTGGATCACCAGCACGACCTCTTGAGACGGAAGACCACCAGCTTGAAGGGAGACGCTGTTGGGGGTGGTGGTGGGGTGGGGTGGGGGTGGGGTGGAATGGGGTGGAGGGGGGTGAGGGGGGGGGGGGGAATGGAGGTGGGGGTGGGGGGGGTACAGTATGTTGTTGGAGGGGGGGGAGGGGGGGGTGAAATGTGGTGGGGTGAGGGGGTGGGGGGGGTGGGTGGGTGTGGTGGGGTGTAGGTATTGTATGTTGTTGGGGGTGGGGGGTGGGGGGAGGCTGGTGTTGGTGGTATGGTGTGGGGATGGAGGTGGTGTGGAAGTGGTGGTGGTGGGGGGGGTGGGGGTGAGGGTGGTGGTGGGGGGTTGTGGTGTGGGTGGTTGGTGGGGTGGAATTGGGGTGGGAAGTGGTTGTGGTGGAGGTGTTGTTGGGGTGGATGAAAGTGGTGGTGGAAGTGGTGGGGGTGGAGGTGGTGTTGGTGCTAGTGGTTCTGGTGGAGGTATTGTATATTGTTGTTGTTGGTGGTGATGTTGGAGGTGTTGGTGTTAGTGGTGGTGGAGGTATTGCATGTTTTTGTTGGTGGTGGCGGAGGTGTTGTATGTTGCTGTTGTTGTATAGTTAGCTGTTCATTCAGAAACCGTGTCTCCCTTATAGTAACCATCACATGAATGAAAACGCCCTCTTCACGTATAATTTTTGTTGTTGTTGGCATTGGTGGTTTTGTATGTTGCTGTTGATGTTGTTGTTTTGTTTCGTTGTTGTTGTTTTTACTTTGTTTTATTGGATGTTGTTGATTTTTGTACGTTTTTTATATTTCGTTTTATTGTACATTTTTGTTCGTTTTGTTGTTGTTGTTGTTGTTCATTCAGGAAGGTTTAGGATGTAGAAACGGTTGTATTTTTTTTCATTTCTTATTACTATTATAACTTTCGTATATAAGCGTACATATGTAAACAGGGGATAATAATGTATGCATATGTTTCTATTGTTTATTGAAGTACACATTTTTTTTTTCTATTTGTTTCTCTAATTTCAAACTGCTTAGAATCAATGCCCCCCCCCTCCCCATCCCCCTGCTTTTCCCCCTTCCCCCCTACTTCTACTTCCCCCTTCTCATTCAGTACGCTGATGACTCTCAATTTCTCCACGCTGCCTCTGTTAACAATTTAAATGAGTTAATAGGAAAAGCTAAACAAACCCTAACAGAAGCAAAACAATACTTTGAAATAAATGGTCCAAAGCAAATCCACAGAAAACACAATGTATTTATTCAATCCAGCACAACAGTAAAAATCTGAGTTTACATAGACAGATACATGACATTTAAGACACACATTGACCACATCTACAGGAAAGTAAAAAAAAACACAAATACAAAATACACAGAAACTACAGAACTTTGCAGCAAGAGTAGCACCAGGAAATATAAATAAATATGGCCACATCACACCACATATCAACACACTAAAATGTCTAAAAGCGCAACAGGTAAACAATTATAACACATGCATTCTAACCATAAAATTATACAGGGAATTTACCCAATATTGGTTGTTTACCATACGGACAACAGGTAACACAACGGGTGTCCAAAAAGGCAAAACAACTGCCTATATATCAAGAGATCAAATACAGAAACCGGGGAAGAAATATGCAACTTGAGGACTATAAACTCAACCAAATTACCCGAAAAATGTAAGAAATATTTCCAACCAAAAGACATTTAAAACAAAAGCGCATAAACATCAAAGCCCAGCACGATATTTCAATCACATATGGTAATATTGGTGCCAGGTGTAATTTTGTTCCACAAGCACTGTATAATATCTAATTGTAAACACCTTATATAAAAGAGAATCACTGTAATGGAATAAAGTATTTAAATCAAAATTAATTCCCCATCCTTCACCCCTCCCCCTTTACATCCCCCTTCCTCTTACGTCCCCAAATCCCCCCCCCCACCTCCCCAGATCCCCCTATCCTCCCCAACCCCCCTTCCCCTCTCAAACCCCTTCCACCTCCCCCCTCACCTCCCCCCCCCTACTTCCCAAATCCCCCCTCCTCTCTCTCCCCTCCCTCCCTACCTCCCCAAACCCCAACTCCCTCCCCCCCCCAAATCCCCCTCCCTCACCTCCCTCCTCACCTCCCCAAATCTCCCCCCCTTACTACCTCCCCAAATCCCCTCCCCTCCCCTCCCTTTCCTTCCCCCCTCACCTCCCAAATTCCCCTCCCTTACCTCCCAAACCCCCCCTTCCCCCCCCCCCATCCCCATATCCCACCACCTCCCTCCCCAACTCCCCCCCCCCCCCCCCCTCTTATCCACCGTCCCTCACCCACATTTATTTCCATCTCCAAGCTCCCCTCCCTCTCCCCACCCCCTCCCTCACCTCCCCCTTACATCCCCATATCCCACCACCCCCCTACATCTGAATCTCTCCCTCCCCTTGATTCCACTGTCCCTCACCCACACATTCTCTTCCTCCTCCCCACCCCACCACCACCCCGCCCTCTTATCCACCCGTCCCTCACACATTATCTCCTCAACTCCCCCCTTCCATCTCCAAATCTCCCCTCCTCACCCCATCCCTCACCTCCCCAAATCTCCCTCCCCCCACTCTTATCCACCGTCCCCCTCACCCACATTAACTCTTCCCCACCCCCCTCCCCCCTCATCTCACCCCACCCCCACCTACCCCTCCCCGTCTTCCCTCTCCCTCCCGTAATAAGATCCGTGTTCCGTCGAAGCTCAACCGAATGCAATCGCCTCTTTTTCGAGCCTTTCCGTCGGCCCTTCGCTCGCCGTTTACGACTTCCGAAACGAGACGAAAACGCCGGAAATATTTTCGTTCAGATGATATCGTCTGGGCGCCGCTACTTATCCGGTTGGGAGAGAGAGAGAGGGGGGGAGGGAGAGAGAGGGAGAGGGTGGGAGGGAGAGGAGAGGTGGGAGGGAGGGGGGAGAGGAAGAGAGAGAGAGGGAGGGAGGGAAGAGAGAGAGGGGGAGAGAGAGGGTGGGGAGGGAGGGAGAGAGGGGAAGGGGAGGAGGGAGAGAGAGAGAGGGGAGGAGGGAGAGGTGAGAGGGAGAGAGGGTGGGAGGAGAGAGAGGGAGAGAGAGGGGAGGGA
>NW_027213575.1:10000-12500 GCF_042767895.1 Penaeus vannamei | reverse complement strand
TAGGGAGGGTAGGGGTAGGGAGGGTACAGCAACATAACATTCGTTTCCCCAAAATTAAAAAAAAAAGGGGGGGGTTGGGGGGTGAAAGGAGGGTAGGGATTATGGTAGGGAAGGGTAAGGGGGAGGAGGGGAGGGGAAGGGAGGTTATAGCAACACTCGTTTCCCCCCAAAATTCAAAGTTTGCCCGCAGAGGAGTGCCAAACTTACCTCGGCGTCGGAGAGCCAGAGTGCGATCCCGAGTGCCTCCTTCAGGTAAGAACTTCTCGCCTCTAGCTAGTTTTCATCTCTCTTATTTCTCTCTCTTTCTCTCTATCTATCTGTCTTTCTCTCTTTCTCTCTTTCTAATTCTATTTTATACTTCTTGAGTTTTAAAAATTCGTAAGTAGATTAGTTTATTTTTTCTTTTCTAAAAGGTTGAAAAATACGAGATAAAAAAAATGGGATATGTACAAAGTGATGATAAACGTTGTTCAGATATTGTTCCACATTAGCTATTCCCCCGCATGGAACCTCCAGCACCTCCTCTTCCCCCCCTTCCTCCCCCAGGGGTACAAACACCAGCACACACGACTAAAATGCAACTGGGGGACCGGAGAGCGCGAGCGGGGGGGTGTCTCTCTCACGCCAGGAGCTCGAGCGCGCACGTCCTCACACCACCAAGGCCGAAGCACGACTGAGCGGGACCCAAAACAGTAACCCCTTTTCTGCCTGCCGTTGGAAGCCGTCGACGGAAACGACCGGTTGACCATTCGCATCCGCTGAACACGTTGAACGAACCTGCTTCTAATTAAACGACGGTGGTGGTGGGGAGGGGGGGGTTGTTTATTTATTTGACGTCTGCGGGCGTGAAGGAGAAGAGAAAATGCTAATAGTTTAAGACAAGAGGGAGGGTGAATGTGACCTTGGGGAGAGAAGCAGTACTCGGGTCGGGAGTGTGATGAAGCGAATAATACTGGTATTAACTTTTGTTTTGGCAGATGGAAGGGGATAAGGACTGGCTTGGAGAGGTGAGAGAGAGAGAGAGAGAGGGGGGGGGGAGGGAGGGAGGAAGGAAGGGAGGGAGGGAGAGAGAGAGAGAGAGAGAGAGAGAGAGAGAGAGAGAGAGAGAGAGAGAGAGATGGGGGGGGGGGAAGGAGGGGGAGAGAGAGAGAGAGAGGGAAGAAGGGAGAGAGAGGGAAGGAGGGAGAGAGACAGAGAGAGAGGGAGGGAGGGAGAGAGAGAGAGAGATGGGGAGGAGAGAGAGAGAGAGGGGGGGAAGGAGGGAGAGAGAGAGAGAGCATAATGGATAGATGGATAGATAAACAGAGAGAAATAAAAAAGGAACCAAATATACAGAGAAAAGGAGAGAAGGAGAGAGAGGAGGGGCGAACGAAAGAAAGACAGAGAGAGGAAGGGACGGATAAGAAAAGAGATAAAACCTCAGACAAACTAACAAACACACCTCAATCATCTCCAAACACCATTTTAATATCCAGACACAACAAAAAACAACCAGACGATATTAAAAAAAATAAAAAAAAACAAAAAAACATACCACTCAAAACATTAATTAAAAAAAAACAAAGACAAAAACAAACATAACACTCAAAACATCATTTAAAAAAAACAAAGACAAAAAAACAACATAAGACTCAAAACATCATAAACTGAACAAAGAATCTCTGCCATTTTATCCTCCCCCCCGCCCCCCTAAAAAAAAAAAAAAAAAAAAAAAACTTTGTATCCCAACGAGATCAGACTTTAATATCACGCGTCAAAAAAAATAATGGAGGGTAAAGCAATTGCTCCCATAATTGCTCTATGATGATAAATGCTGCTTGCCAATTACGTCTGTCCCCTAAGCTTTTCCACTCGAGGGGAGACTTCAATATTTTAGGGAAATGTTTAAAGTCACCATGTTTTCTCTCTTTCCCTTTATAAACATTTGTTTTAGGGAAAGATTTTAAAGTCCATTCTCTTTCCCTTTATAAACATTTACTTTAGGGAAAGTTTTTTAAAGTCTATATGGTTTCTAAAGCGGTGTCGTCAACCCAACAAAAGTTCAAATTAATATCTACATATATACATATATATGGTCAAGATTCCCTTATTATAACATTATCTTCTCTAACGATTTTACTTTACGCAAATTAAATCATAAATTCTTTTTTATGAAGATTACACGTCAGCACATAATTGGATATATATTGTATCATTAACATTTATACCATAATGTTTTTAAATATACGAGATACTCAACATAACCCATTAAGAGGAAACTATTAAAGATTTAAATATACATAATATGCTTGAATATCTAATATCAAGCTGATTTGAATATTAACAAATTACTGATGATTCAATAAGATATTAATACTTTTACGTATTTAGGATTTAATTACAACACAATGCAATATTTATTACAATGGCTTCCTGATTGCATTAATTAGAATAGTACATATTGCACAAATAATAATAACAATAAAAGCAATGATGGTGGAAATAATGATGATAGTAATAA
>NW_027213573.1:25000-37500 GCF_042767895.1 Penaeus vannamei | reverse complement strand
CACAGACACGTTCACCTTTTCATATATTACGACCCGCGAGACACCCTCGAGAACTATTTCTAACTGAGGAGGTTTTATTTTTTTTCTCGGTAAGCCATGAACAGATAATTATGATTAGATACAAAAGAGCGTCACCGTAAAGTTAGCCTGTTTTAGTTTGTATTTAATGTTCATCGTATATGTGATCTAAAGGGTGTTTACTTTCATCTCTATTCATGTGTGTGTGTGTGTGTGGCTCCCATTGTGTAAGCGTGTGCTGCTTATCCACCTGCAAGCAAACGCCATTGTCTCTCATACTACTTTGACTTCACTTCGTTTATATTGTAACCTCGATCTGTACGTCATTTGTACGTCGTTCATGCAGACCAGCTTACAGGAGAGCGGGATGCTTTAGTTGATGTGTCCCTAAAACAACTTTTTTTAGCCCACAAATTAAAAATACACGACCTCCTTTGTTTAAAAGGATTGATACAAAGAGCGAATAGAAATGATGAAGAGGAAACGGTAAAATGATATTGCCCCTCCAGGAACAGTTATCGCATGCGAGTACTATTCACTTCAAACAACAATGATTGATAGATGTGAAGAAAATTTTTTCGTTTACCATCTTATTGATGAAGATGATAATCATATGATGACCATATATATTACGATAATGATTATGACGGCGGCGATGGTGTAATGCAAATAATGATGATAACGATGATGAAAAGATAATGAAAATCATAATGGTGATAAGATGCTGATTAAGATGATAAGAATATTAATACCAATATTTGTAATGATAACGTGATGATATTAATAACAGTAATGATAATAATGATGGTAATGATAAAGATACTACTACTACTAACAACAACAATAATAATGATTAAAAATCATGATGATGATGATACTAATAATGATAAATGCTAAAGACAATGATAATGATAACGGAAATGATATTGATAATAATAACAATTATTATTATTATCATTATTAGAGAAAACGAGGGTAAAGATGAACCTAATGAGACAGTAACTACGAAAAGGGTGAAAGAACAGGTAGGAAAAGTGCCAAATTGGAAAGCAACAGGTCGAGATGGAGTGCAGGGTTCCGGTTAAAGAAGTCTGAATCAGCCCATGAAAGAATGGCCACACAACTGGATGACCGGAAAGGAGGATTTGCCCGAGTGGATGACATACGATGACATACATCTTGTGCTTAAAAGACCCGCAAGTGGGATTGCAGTTAACAATTTTTTACCAAAATCCTGCTTACTTCTAATGTGGAAACTTTTAGCAGTGGAAAAGATGTAGGAACACTTAAAGAAAAACAAAAGGGATGACGGAAAAGAAGGCGCGGAACGGAGGGTCAGCTTTCAATAGACAAAATCATGAAAGGTTGCAAAAGGAGACACTAATCTGGCTATGGCAAGGAATGACTACCGCAAGGCTTGTGATATGGTGTCACTTATTGGATTAGTGAATGCATGAAGACAGTTGGGGTGAGGTTGTCGTTGGGATTGAGGTGATGTCAAGGGGAACAGTGATAGGCGATGGGATAAAATGAAGGATTTTCCAGGGGATAGCATGTCATAGTTACTATTTGCATTATGCATGTTACCTTTAACATCAATATTGAGGAAGGCTAAATATGGAATGAATAGAAGAAGTGTGGAAGTATACCATTTGTTATTAAAGCGGGGAAATTTGCTTCTGAAAAGAGGAAAAAATGCTGAAATGTGAGACATAGCATTGCTAAATGGAAAGAGTATAAAGGAAATAAAGACAATGAATACAGATAGCTTAGTATTTTGAATAGCGATGAAATCAAAGAAAAGATCTTGAGAACCTAGTTTAGCAAGAAGTCCTTTCGACGGATTAAGTTAAATAGAAAGAACAAGATAGCGCGGCTTTACGATACAGTGAAGGTGATGAAGTGCCTCGTTGAAAATTTAAACCAACTGAACAGAAATACGAGTAAAATGATGACCAAGCATGGCACGTTACAGCCAAAAGTGATGTAGATTGGTTATACGTACCTAGGAAAAGGGGAGGAAAAGGACTTATATGTTGTCTATAATATATCAGAAATGAAGAAAATAACGTTGCTATATATGTAAGTCTAAAAATTCACTAAGATTAGTATTCCACCAAGGCGATTGTATGGACACACGGAATGTCAGTCCAAAAGAAGAGTTTAAAAGAGAGCTGCAGAGTAAAAGTTTGAATAACTGGGAAGAAAAGAGGATGTATGGACAACTTTTGAGAGGTATGACAAACTACAGACAAAGAAAAGACCTGGGAGTGGTTACGGAGGGGATATCAAACGGTGCAAACAAAAGTGTTGATTTTTGCAGCCCAGGAACAAGATCGATAAAACAGTAGAGTATCATTTGTGTAGAATGTATGGCGAGAGGTGAAAGCGTAGAGCATCTGACAAGCGAATGTAATATATTGGCGCAGAAAGAATACTTAATGACATGACAGGGTAGCAAGGATAATTCTCTAGAAATTATGTGGAAAGTCCAATCTACAAAGATGTGTTAGTAGATATGACCATAATCCGATAGAAGCTGTTGAGAATGATCTGTAAATTATCGTGGGACATAAACAGCTAGTGTGATCATGTGAAGCAAGAAGACCGGGTAAAATATTAATTGAAAAGAAAGAAAATGGATGCCTAATAGTGGACATAGCGTTCCCAGATGTTAGAGTAAGAGAGAAAGAACTAGAAAATGAAAATAATAATTATGATAATAATGACAATAACAACAATAGCGAGAGTAAGCGTAAGAAATGATTGCAATAGTCAAATTAATGATAATAATAATAGTTATGATAATAATAATATTAATAGTTATGATGATGACAATTTTAATAATCATAATAAAATAATAATAAAAATAATGATAATGATAATGATAAATAAATGATAATGATAATGATAATGAAACTGATAATAGAATAGAAACAATGATAACAATGATGATAATAAAATAAAGAAAATGTGATGATATCAATAATAATATTGATGATAAAAGTAATCGTAATAATGATAATAACAATAACAATAATGATACTAATAAAGATAATAATAATGATGGTAATGGAAATACTAAAGATGATGATGATGATATATACAATAACAATAGTAGTAATACTACTACTAATAATAATAATAACTACAATAACAATAACTACAACAATAACAATAATACTAATATTAACTATAATAATAATAACGGTGATGATGATGGTAATAATAATGATAATGATAATAATGATAATAATAATAATAATGATAATGATAATAGTAATAATAATAATAATAATAATAATAATAATAATAATAATGATAATAATAGTAATAATAATAATAATAATAATAATAATAATGATAATAACAATAATAATAATGAGAATGATTATCATTATTATTATATAAATAATAATAAAATAATGATAGTAAACTTAGTATAGATAATGATTATGATTATGATAATACTAATAACAAAAAATCCATAAAAAATCCATAAAAATAATGATGAAAAAATAATAATCATAATAAAAGATAATAAAAACAATGAAAATGATAATGATAAAAAAATAATAAAAATAATAACAATGATAATAACAGAAATTATAGTAAAAATGAAAGTAGTAATAATGATAATAAGTTATAATAATGATAATAATAGTAATAGTAATAACAATAATAGTGATGATAATGACAGCAATAATGAAGTAATAATAAAAATAATGAAATGATAATAAAAATAATGAAATAATAATAATAATGATAATAACAACAATAATAATAATGATAATAATAATAATGATAATAATAATGATTATAATAAAATAATGACTGTAATAATATTAATGATAATGATAATAGCAATAATGATAATATTGATAAAAAACAACAATAAAAATGATAACCATACTATTAACATAAATAATGACAATAATAAACACATTCATAAAAAAAAACATAGTAGTAATAATATAGATAACAATAATGGCAATATTGGTAATGGTAGTAATAATAGTAATGATAACAATAACAGTAACAGTGATAATAATAATAATAATAATAATAGTAGTAATAATAATAATAAAAATGATCATAATAATAATAATAATAATAATAATAATAATAATAATAATAATAATAATAATAATAATAATAATACAATATTGGTAACGGTTGTAATAATAATGATAATAATAATACTATGACTACTACTACTACTACTACAACCAACGGTAGTAATTATATTAACGATAATAATGTTAATAATAATGATAATGTTAATAACAGCAAAAAAAAAAAAAAAAAAAAAAAAAAAAAAAAAATATATATATATATATATATATATATATATATATATATATATATATATATATATATATATATATAATAACCGTGATATTAACATCAATTAATGTCATATATAATAATGATATATATTAATAATAATGATGAAAATAATAATAATAATGACAATAGCTATAATGAACATAAGGTCATGGCTAGAAGCACTCAGCGAGCTCATACCTCCGCCAAGGCAAATTGCACTGATGCAATAAAAATATATACAATTGAAGAATTACATTAAAAGTTCCTGAATCCGGATCACCACTAAAATGTAAGCACATCTAAGTTGGGCTCAGGCATACCACTGGTGAAAAATCATAAAAAATCTATTCATAACTTTTTGAGTTATCCTTCTAACCAACTAACCGATAAGCAAACTAACAAAAGTTCCTAAATCTGGATCATGATTCGGATCACAACCGAAATCTTATGGTACCTAAGTTGGGCTAAGATACACCTCAGGTAAAAATTTCATTAAAAACCTGTTCATAACTTATCCTGCTAACCAACTAACCAATGGTACCAAAAACATAACTTCCTTGGCGAAGGTAATAACAAAAGTTATTACAGAAATGATAATAACGATGATAATGATAAAAAAATATGATAATATTAATGATGAATAATGATACCAATACTACTGAAAATCACAATAATAATAAAAATATTGATAACATTAACAATAATGACATAAAAAACAATGGCAGTAGTAAGAATATTTAAAATAATAATTATGATAAATATGGTAGGAAAAATAATGGTAATAAAAACTGATAATAATAATAAAAATATAATACTAATAAAGATAAATGTTGGATAATATATAATCTTTGCTTCAGGCTTAGAGGCCAAGGAAAATGCGGGCCCCGTTCGCTCCTCGCAAAGGGGCTGATGGGACCCAGCTGAAGGCTCGGAACCAGCACGACCTCACAAGCCAAACTATCCCCCGAGATGCAGGTCTACCAGGAGCGTGACCAATGTGAAGAGGGTACATAAAAACAATAGAAAAATCCTATAATGAACGATAAGAAAGACAATGAACAGAAGGCACCAAAATAAAACTGAAGTTACTACGTAAAATGGCATGTGCCAGAAGGGCTTAATAAAAATATGTCCGAAGAGCTTAAAAACAGAAAACAGTAAAACTTGCCAGAAGGGCTGAAATATTTTTGAAAATATGCCAATACAAGCTAAAATGCGTAAAATAATACAAAAGGGGTAGGGGTATAAGGAGACATGAAAAGAGTAAATGAAAAGATTGTAAAAATAGAAAAGTGAAAAGTAAAAGCTTCCTCATTTATTCGTAAACCAGGTACAACTGAGGAATTTGGCAGGGAAGTGAGCCATCCTAGTTTTTATGTTCGTGTTTCTTGGTTTGATGAAGAAAGGGAAAGTTAAGAAGAAATCTACCCCTCCCACGAAGGCGGACCAGCCTGGCACAAAGTATCCACTTCGTTTATTTTTTCTTTTTTTTTCTTTTTTTTTTCTTTTAAGATTTACCTGTTCAGAGCCTGGAGCGGGTTTTGCCTTAGGCTACCAGTAGATGTGTGCCTTGTAGAGGTGTGGTTTGATAGTATTTATCTAGGTGAGGATGAGTGAAAATGTATTCTAGGTTTTGAGTTTGTAACAGGTATTTTTGGTCAGGCTTTGAGCAGCAAAGGTATATTCAGCTGTGTTGTTAATTTCTATATTAGCGTATAGATGAGTTCTAATTGATTGTAGTTCTGGGCATGTGCTATTTCCCAGGAACAACGGTAGCCTAGTCATAACCTGTGGATGATGACATGTAGTGAGCTGACACCTCCGCTCCTACTTGCCGCTCTCGCCCCCCGTGTATGCACACACCTGACGTCACCAAACCCCCATTCCCAACTACCCCTGGCGCCAGGCCGTAGCAGGCGCAGCAGGCGATCCTGCAGGAGGCGCTGACGATCGATTGTGGACGCCCTGGACGAGATACTACGATCGTTACTGAGGAAGAGGAAGCTGCTTGTTTGGCTGGAATTTACGCGGAGGAGCTGGCGACAGGATAACAAGTGGATGTTCGGCGCCAAGCCTTGTTGGCTAGTCGGCGTAGTTTACTTTCCTTTTATGTTTTAATTCCTGTATGCGTTTTTATTTTTTCGTTTCTTTTATGAATATGATTTATGTTGTGTTTTATTGATTACCTCCAGATTTTATAGTTAAAGAAAATGAGCAATCTTAAAGATAATGAAATTAAATGTTAACGACTCTATAACGAGTCTTGTTGAGCAGACTCGAGGGGACTGACCTTGGCGCCTGACCTTATGGGTATAAAGGGTCGGGTCAGCGCCCTTGAGAAATCAGTTGCGACTTTCTTTGGCTCTGTGATATACGTTCGGCTTTCCTTCAGAAAGCCGACGTTTTTAACGAACTTTTTTCTTTTTACTCTAATGGATATAGCAGAGATTCTTCAATTTGAAGGTATTGTTTGTTTGTGTTTTATTTTGATTGCTATTTCTTTTTCGTGGAGGTTTTTACTGTGTATCGTTTTATTGGCTTGAAAATAATAATTGTGAATGAGCTGGCTTTTACTTTTATTTATCATGTTTTATCTCTTATTGAAGTTTGAGAGAACATAATTGCTTACTCTTAATACACACTTTAGTAAATTTCACTAAGAGAAGTGCGTGGGTTTGCTGCATTTTTACCACGCTAATAAGCAAAGTAAATTAGAGTGAAGTGAAGTTTTGTTGTGGAATTTCAGTGCTTTCTTTTATTTATTCATACCAGTGATCACTTCAGCTAAATACATTTACCTAACATAACTATTGATTACTGAACTTATAAATGACTCTCGTGCTTACTTTTCTCATTTTATGAAACATGATTTGTTTGGTGAACTCTCTGAACCTCAGGCTATGAATTATCTTGAAGACATTTCAGTGATTTGTTCAGTCTTAAGATGCATTGTTCATTTATGTGTTAATTATTAATGGTGGCTTGCTTAATACTTGGTTTTATCTTTAATGAACAGTCTAAGCTTGACTACCGACACTAGAAAGCTTCTGTCGTGTTCAGTCGTATTTTTTATCTCTGCTGTTTCTTCTCTTTTATTCATCTATTTTTATTCTCGCTTAACGAGTCTGTCATTATGCAACACAAGTCTTCAGGCTTTTCCTTCGGTCAGGTTAGATGCCTTACGCTACCACATAACGATTTCTAACCTGCCCATAGTACTAGAACCCTCATATACTCATTTGTGCCGAAACAGGAAGCACGAGATTCACTCTCACTCGCTCCTACGGCCCGTCCTGGGACTCCTCCCCCTACAGGACATTTATGGTGGCAGCGATGGGATTGAAAAGTCTTATTTTGCAGAGCCTATTGGCCGCGCAATCTTGTGTTTGATGTTGATATGGTGTATTTTGTCTATGGTGTTTTAAGAGATTTCGCCAAACTGCCTGAAAGTTAAATGTGATATAGACTGGTTTAGAGTAATATTTTAATTAATTTTCATTCTTAAAGTAATTACTGCGAAACATTTAGTTTTCGTATTTTATAATTTAGCTTTCTTTTAAGTATTTCGTGTGATTTTGAGTTTTAGTATTTACCAGTTTTTACCTTTTAGCTTTCAGAAATTTATTTTGTTTTGTGTGTTTTATATATATTCTTTTTATGTTCGTGTGTTTTATATTGAATTTTCTTGCTTAAGTGGTGTTTGTGTTAATCGAAAGTGAAGTGTTGTTTACGGCTTTTGGTTGTTGTTTACTTTGACTTCAATCATGGTGAAGCTAAGAAAAAGAAAGTCACAGGTATCTGATCTTGATGACGAAGTAACGTTGGTAGATGAAGTCACTGAATTGAGGGGGATGCTTAAAGAGTTGACGGTTCAGATGGCACGCCTTGACAGACAAAGGGAGAAAGATCGTGAGGAGATGAAGGCAATGCTGGAGAGTTTAAAATTAAATTCAAGTAATGCCGCAGTCAATACTGGTTCTCCGGAGCCACAGGGTGCCAAGGCACTCACTTCTGCTAATATGTCACCCTCAACAGGAGCTATTCCTAAGAGAACTGAGCCCAGACCATCAGTTAGGGAGTCTTCTCCACCAGCATTAACTCCAATAACTCCCCATTTGACTCAGACTCGTTTTGTGCAGGAAAACGCTGGACCTTCATCCAGTAGACCACAGGTGACACCTCGTACTCTCTTTACACCTCCTGTTGTTCAGCCACGTGCAGCCCCACAACCAACCTATGTTGTACTCTCTGATCGTGATGGTATCACGAAGTTTAGAGCCGAAGCCCCTGCCTCTCAGCCACTTCGGAGAAATCAAGAGGTGGAGGGATGGCTTAGGCAGATAGAAAACACCATAAAACCTGCTACTGATGAGGCTTTAATTCGTGCTGCAAAGGCACATTGCAGAGGGCAGGCAGACGTTATCATCAACTCACCAATTTTTGATGAAATTTACACGTGGGCTGAGTTTCGCCAAAAGATACGACAAAAGTTCAGAGGGACATGCTCTGCCTCTGACTTTTTTACTCTTTTGTACGAGGTACGCATGATGGCAGGTCAGGCACCTTTAGATTTCCATACCACCCTTGAGGGGATGGTCTACCAGGGTTATCGGGACCACCGAGAAGCAGTTGGTAACCCTGAAGAATTAATACGGAGGGTTTTCCTCCAAGGATTGCCTGGCTGGTTGAGGGAACTGCTTGCCTTGAAAGAAGGTGACTCTGTGCAGTCACTAGTTGAGACTGCACAAAGATTGTGGAATGCTCGAGTGGGCATTAGGAATGATGATGATCCACCTAAGCTCCCTGCAGCACCTCGCAGAGGTGAAATTTCAGAGGTTTCACGAATACCACCTCGTCCGATCCGTCGAAGAGATCAGCACTCTGCTCTAGTTTGCTGGGGGTGTCGTCGAGAAGGACATTTCCGTAGAGAGTGTCCCTTTCAGAACATCCAGAATGGAGAGGCTCCAGCCATCTCTGGATATCGGAGGAGCCAAAACAGGGTTCACTTCCGACGGCCACATGAGTATGCCAGTAGGCAAACCACCATCGATCGAGGCTGCGGTCCAGACAGTGACCTCGAGTGATGACATTGCTGCACAAGGACCTTGTGGAAGGCCTCTTGTGAAGATACGTGTTCATGGAATACCTATGACAGCTTTTATAGACACAGGGTCTGAGGTCACACTCTTAAAGATGGAAAGAACAAAGTCAATAACCCCAAAGAGAATCTATCACCAAGCTCGTGGACTTCGAGGAGTGTCAGGTCGACTCTTTGAAGCCACCTCTGAGTGGGATGTAAAGATTTCCTTGGGAGATGGTAGGAAGACACGGCAGTGCCATCACAGGGTGTGTGTGGTGGAAGGTGTTGACTTTCCAGGGGAAATCTTGATTGGTATGGATTTTCTGCGGAGGTTTTGCTACAGGTTGGTAAATAATCCTGTTTCTCGAAAAGCATATCTGAGACTTGGAGGAGTGACTCTCCCTGTTACTTACACTGATGGGTGTACCCTAGGCATTTCTGGCATAACAGAGTTCGTTCCACCTGAATATAGCCAAAAGCTTGCTATCAGAAGGACTATACAATGCCCTTCTCGTAGTGGACGATACATCCTTGTATCTGTTCCTGAAAGTTTTAACAACAAGGATGTTATTATTGAAGCAGCTACAGATAGAATAATTGTTCCTCGTACTGTGGTTAAACCCAAAGATGGAGTAGCTTCCGTGTGGGTGGTTAATGGAGGAACACGTCCAGTATGCCTGCAGAACGGCACACATGTAGCAACTGGTCAACTTTGCACAGTAATGGAGTTTGAGCACCTATCTCAAGAGCCTAGTCTTGTGGGACAGACTCAAAAGAGAGAGGTGGCAGAAGATTCATCAGAACCCAAACCAGATGATAAATATGATGTACCCGATCCTGAATTTAGCTTTGATGAGGAGGATGACTTTGATTTTGCTTATGGTCAGTTGGATTTTGGCTATAATGATGATGATTTCATTGTGTTCCCTGAAATAAGCTTAGATGACCCTCCTGAAGTATCAATGCTGACAGCAGCAGATGATGAGGTTAAGGCTGGACCAGATTTAAGTCATTTACCTGATAAACAGCATCAGGATATTCTTTCTCTGCTAGCTAATTATCCAAGGTTATTCAGTGGTGACAAATTCACGATTGGTACTGTACCAGGGATCCAGCATCACATCCCTACTCATGGAACTAAGCCTCTTTGCACACGGCAATGGCGTTTACCTGAGGTAGTCAAGCAGCAGATCAGACAGGAGTGTGATGCCATGCTTGAGGCAGGTGTCATCGAGCCCAGCACATCACCTTGGCTCTCTCCTGTTGTCCTTGTTAAGAAGAAGGACGGCACAGTACGATTCTGTGTTGACTATAGACAGCTCAACTCAGTAACGATAGCAGATACTTATCCCCTACCAAGGATAGACGAGTTAGTTGACGAACTGAGGGACACTGCAGTTTTCTCCTTACTTGACAGTCGTAGTGCCTACTGGAGCATCCCACTGGCACCTGAGGATAGGCCTAAGACCGCCTTTAGTGATGGCTACTGCCTTTTCCAATGGCGTCGTATGCCTTTTGGGCTTTCCACCGCTCCAACTACCTTTCAAAGAACGATGAACGCAGTACTTAGTCCAGTCTTGGGTAAGCATACTTTAGCATATTTGGATGACATTGTTATCTACAGCAGGACATTTGAAGAGCACCTCCTCCATCTCAAAGAAACCTTAGACATACTTGACTGTGCTGGTTTCAAACTCAATGCTAGCAAGTGTGAGTTTGTTGTCCAGAACTTTAGATTCCTGGGTTTCCGTATCACCCCAGATGGGATTTTGCCAGATCCAGATAAAGTTCGAGCCATCTCGGAGATGCCACCTCCAAAGACAGTTAGAGGTGTGCGGAGATTTTTAGGAGCATCTGGATTTTTCCGCAAACATGTCCCCAATTATGCTAAGATGGCCTATCCATTAACTCAGCTCATCAAGAAGGAGCAGAAATTTAAGTGGACTAAGGAATGTCAAGAGGCTTTCCAAGCACTCAAAGATGCCTTAATTAATGCACCAGTATTGCAGAAGCCCAACTTTGATCTGCCATTTGAGATCCATACTGATGCTTCCCAAGTCGCTATAGGGGGATGTCTGATGCAAAGACAAGGTCAGAACCCACCGCATGCTATAGCTTATTTCAGCCGGAAGCTGCGAGGCCCTGAAACTAGATACTCTGCCACTGATGCTGAAGCTCTCGCAGTTGTTGAGAGTATAAGAGCTTTTGATCCATATGTTTTTGACCACAAGTTCACGGTATATACTGACCACAGACCTTTGTGCTTTGTGTTTACAAAGACAACAAAGTCTCCACGAATGTCCAGATGGGCTTATGAGCTTTCAGGATATTCCTTCAGAATATTGTACAAACCTGGTACATCCCATCATGTACCAGATATGTTGAGTCGCAACATAAGTTCCTTAAGTATGTCTAATCCTGACCCCAAAAACAATGCGGTCAGAGCAATTAAAAGATCCGATGTGGCATGACATTGTGGCTTTCTTGGAAGAGAAGGCTACTCCTCGGAGGAAGTCTCCACTCCCTCTAGACGAGTTTGAGCTTCAGAACGGAGTTCTTTATCATGTAAGAACATTGCATGACAGGATTGTCAGTCAGCTTGTAGTTCCAAGGCAACTTCGCAGAAGTGCTATAACATTAGCACACTCATCACCTTTAGCTGCTCATCCTGGAGTTTACAGGACTTTTGTGAAACTAAAGGATCTGTTTTACTTTCCCAACATGCTTCGGGATGTTAAAGAGTATGTAGCCGCATGTGAAGCATGCCAGCGACGAAAGGGTAGCCCTAGAAAAGCTCCTTTGGCAAAGGCACCAGACATATCAGTGCCCCTAGAGAAAATAAGTGCCGACCTCATTGAATTGGGGATATCTCAAGCAGGTTATAGATACTGCCTGACTATTGTAGATCATTTGACTCGCTATGTCCAGATCATTCCTCTCAAAACAAAAGATGCTGGATCAGTGGCTGATGCCATGTTCAATTATTTCATTTCTGTATTTGGTCCTCCTCGTCTCATACAAACAGATGGAGGATCTGAGTTTAACAACCGTCTGTTCAAGGAATGTTGCCGTT
>NW_027213571.1:22500-25000 GCF_042767895.1 Penaeus vannamei | reverse complement strand
TGTGAAGACAACAATAATACAGTAGTCTGAAAGACACAAATAACAACAATATACATCAATTAAAGAATGGTTATGGCTGGGGAATGAGGTGGGGGAGTGAGGTGAGTGTAGTCACAGTGACTTCAATGTGCGTCTTCGTTGTGAGTTAAAACAGTTATTAATAGTGAGAAATTTTGTAATATAGAATCAGTAGTTAAAAGGCAACTTATATGTAAGGTGTGGGTGGGTTTAGGGAGGGTGAATAGTTAAACTGGCACTGAAGAGCTACACTTACTCTTAAAAGTAGCGAGAGAGTATCGGTGGTGTAGGGTCAAAGCGTGATTTCATGGCTTGTGCTGACAAAAGTTCACAAAGACAGTGAGGTTGGTGAGTCGGTTGGCGAGAGTGGGTTGGGGAATTCATCTTCAACGACTTTGTTGGGAGCATAGCACAGGCGTAAGTTGTCAGCATGACGTAGTGTGGTAGACATGGTGTGGGTGTCGTAGATCTTGTTAGCGATGGTTGGCGTTAAGGCGAGGAGGCACTTTGGCAGGAGCTTCTTTCAGGAACGTTCGGCGTTGTGAGGTACGTCCACCGCTAAGCCACCATATGTGAAGAAGTTGGGGGCGTATGGTGGTGGTGAATTAAAGGGGACTTTCTTGAGGAGTTTATTGAGGAGGTAAAGGTGTGATCCCCGAGAGTGACCCCACGCCCCGAGTGCCGAGGCAAGGAGAGTAACCTCCTGCCCTGTGACTGCTCTGCTAGTTCTTGGTCTGTCTCTGGTGCTCTCTCTTCTCTGCCTGACGAGACATCCTTATATTCAGTGACTCCTTGTCCTGCTGGCGGAGGCGCCTCATACTACATTCTTTGGGTGTCCTTTCTTCCGGGCGTGACGAAGGGCTTGGTCGCTGGAAGAGAAAGTCTTGGGCTGGCAAGGAAGGTGTGAACAGCTTCCGTTTCGACCTTGGGAGGACGGAGTGTATTGTTGACATTGCAACACCCATCCAGTAGAGCATATTGTTAACAGGGACAACACAGTGTTGCCAAGGGGAGTTCTCGCCTTTCATAGTTATGATGATTTGCTATCATTAATAATAATGAAAATAATAATAGTAATAAATGATAACAGTAATTATAAAACCGATATCGATAAAATTAATTATAATGATGATGATAATAATAGGAGAAAAAATGATAATAACTATAACAATAACAATGATATTTATAATGATGGTAATAATAATAATAATGATAATAAAAACGACAATGATGATAATAGCAATGATAACGATAATGATGAAAATAGTAATAACACATATATACATAATTATATATATATGGAGGTGGCAGAGCTGGCTGACTGTGCAGCCGCAAGGTCCAAGGGTCGAGCCCGCCCGCCCCTCTCAGTCGAGTCGGCTGACGTCAGCATGTTGGGGTCAAAGTCGGGCGGAAACGAACCGGCCAGCCTGCCGCTTCATCCCGTGGCTGAGTAAGCATCCACATGGATATCGGATCAACTTAGACTTTGATATGTATATTTGTATATTATTGATTTTATTACATTTGATATTAGATATGTTCTTATTACCATTATATATATATATATATATATATATATATATATATGTATATATATATATATATTTATGTACAAAAATGCATGAATCTATCTGTAAATATATATATATATATATATATATATATATATATATATATATATATATATATATATTCATGTACAAAAATGCATAAATCTATCTGTCAATATATATATATATATATATATATATATATATATATATGTATATATATATATATAGTATATATGTGTGTGTGAGTATAGATATATGTATATATATATATATATATATATATATATATATATATATATATATATATATATATATATAAACATCCACAAAACTCATATAACCACACATACATACATATATGTATATATATATATATATATATATATATATATATATATATATATATATAAAATGTAGAGGTTATAAATAAAGTAAATGTAGGCAGCGACCATAGAATGGTGAGAGGTGAAATTAAAATACATCTCAGAAGGGAAAGGAACAAACTAATGTGTAAACCACAGCCAAACTTGGCTAACTTGAGGATCAGAGCAACAGAATTTAGCCTAAACATCCAAAACAGATATTCACTCCTCCGCGACGAAGATCTCAACATCGACCAAATCAATAAACAGTTCAATGACATAATAACAGAAGCTGCACTTGAAGTAGGCGGCAAGAACGACAATCGAAGCTCCAGCAAGCTCTCGGTAGAAACTAAACAGATTATGCAAAAACGTAGAGACATGAAAGTATCGTCAAATAGGGACGAGATAGAATTGGTTGAACTAACAAAGACCATAAATAAAAAGAAGAGGGAAGATGTACGGAAATTCAATACTCAAATAATAAATGAAGCAGTGACTTCAGGTACCAGCATGAAAGCAGCTAAAAGAACACTAGGAATAGGGAGAAATCAAATGTATGCAATT
>NW_027213571.1:5000-10000 GCF_042767895.1 Penaeus vannamei | reverse complement strand
TTGTGGGCATTCTTTTAAGTGTTCTATTGTTATCATTATCATATCATCACCTTGCCATTTTTTTCATATCCTTATCAAAATTATCATGTATTGTTTCGTTGCAATAAACGTCTTGAACGAATGACGTCACAGGAAACCCGGGACGGTGCCTGGACATTCAAGCGACCATTTGCCCTCATTTACACGTAAGTTTGCCTGTAATCTGTAATGTGTTTGTATATGCATACATACATATATATACATATATATATATATATATATATATATATATATATATATATATATATATATATGTGTGTGTGTGTGTGTGTGTGTGTGTGTGTGTGTGTGTGTGTGTGTGTGTGTATACAAATATAAAAAGCAGGCCGACAGATCAACATGAAGAGAAAGAAGGAAACCAACGATATATAAACATTAGGACATGTATATATAATCATATATGTATATATGCATGTATTATATACACGCACACACACACATTTATTGTTATATACTAATACCATTCATAGACTCCTTAGCATTATAAACTTCACCAAAGTCCTAATCTAGCTCGAGTCCTGCCGGTACGACACCCACTGCGAAAAGCACGAGAAATGCTGCAAACTGACTTGCCTGCCCTTCAAGGTGTGCAGGCGCGCCGTCGAGGTGTGGCGAGGTGAGTGGGGTCGCTGCTGCTGCCGGGTGAGGCAGGAGGAGGAAGCCTGTTGGCAGCCCAGTCCGGCGCCTTTGGGTTTGGAGAATTTCCTGGTTCATGTTCTCCAGTGTTGTTAGACTGTGTAGCTGCATGTTGTTATTTATTGCCTGATGCTGATTTATATAGTTGATACTCTCATCGCTGTTGACATTGGTATAAAGTATAAAAATATAAATGTATGTTCAGATACACATACGTATATGTACACACACACACACTCACACACACACATATATATACATATATATATACACTGGACTTGATTGATAAAGTGTTATATACTTCACCCTTCTGCAAACGCACGGTCAAGGAATCGTTGCTTAAAAGGGTCTCGTCAGAGAGCAGGACAGGCAGAACGGAAGGAAGAGAGAGACAGGGACAGACGGCAGACAAACGACAGTCTCGCTCGTCACCGCTCCGCCCTGGGCACCAGGGGCACGGGTCTCTCGTGGGGTTTCACACACCTTCCCCAATAAACCTTCAAGTCCAGATCCCTTTCATTCACCTCTCAAGGCCAACCTTTCCCAAGCTGGCTAGCGGTGGGTGAACCTCACAGTCCAACCTCTGACATAGGGGGGATGTCAGTAGATAAACATGCTTACCAAACCGTGGGATGATGCGGTAGGATGGCTGGTTCCTCTCCGCCCTGACTTTGATCCCGCCATGCTGACATCTGCATATAAGGGCTCTGCATACATATACATGCATACATACGACAGACACATAGATAGCAAATTGAAATATATATATATACATATATATACATATATATAAATACATATGCACACACACACAATATATATATATATATATATATATATATATGTATATACATATACATATGTATGTATATATACATATATATTCATATATACATATATATGTATATATACATATATATTCATATATACATATATATGTATATATACATATATATGTATATATACATATATATGTATATATACATATATATGTATATATACATATATATGTATATATACATATATATGTATATATACATATATATGTATATATACATATATAGGTATGTATACATTATATGTATATATACATATACATATGGACTCTTGTCTATTTATATATCTATCCCTCTCTCTCTCTCTCTCTATCATATATATATATGTATATGTCTGTGTGTTTGTGTGTATTTATATACACATAAGTAAATATATATATGGATGTGTATGTGTATGTATATTTGTATTCATATTCATATTCATATGTACGTATACATGTGTGATTGTGTACACAAACATACATATATATATATACATACATGTATGAATATATATATGCATATATATATACACATATATGCATTTATATACATATATGAATATATATATACATCTATCTGTCTATCTATCTATATATTGTGCGCGTATGCGCGTGTGCATCCACGAGTGCACTCGTGTATCACAGTGGTTTTGTACTAGTAAGCTATTTCAAGGAAATCCGATTTACTGCTGAAAAATGCTTTTGCATATTTCAGAAGAGATATATTAAACCAAGAGAAGAAATTTCTTTGTTCTAGCTACAGAGAAAGGAAGAGAAGAATCAAAAGAAAAAGAGGTTGAATGTCCAACACACGCAGTTCCTGAGCAATCGGTCCAGCGCTTTCCTAGTGACTGTCCTGAACAGGCTTCTGGGCAGCATTTGTGGCCCCGTCGACACTGGTTGTCGAGGCAGCAGAACGGCAAAGGGGGATGCAAACTTATATATATATATATATATATATATATATATATATATATATATATATATATATATATATATATATATATATATATATATATATATATATAAATTTATTAAGAGAAAATCTTACATTTGGAAAGGAGTCCGGCCGAGGATGAGGAATTTCAATAAGGAATTTCCCTGTACTGGTGTAGGCCTCACTTTATCCTTATTCGTAGGTTAAGACATTTTCGCACAAGGTCTCGGGTATATAAATACTATGTAAATAGCTCAGCCTTTGTCTCGCTTCTCTGACTATCGCAACACACGTTTTCTCAATACTTTCCACGCCAAACTTGCTATAAATTTCCCAAGACGTCTGCTGACCCTTCAGCACAACCAAGATGCCTGTTCCTGCCAGACGCGATTGTCTGCGCTCTGCCTGTACTTCCGGCCACGTTGCAACTGGGTCATCCCACGGCTTAGTACATATGGTCCTATCGAAAATGTTCCCTTTGTGTGCGTGTGTCTGTGTGTGTATCACAATATTTGATGCACACAAGCCATTCCATGGAAAAAAAAACACTAGACCAAATTCCAATCCAAGTTTATTAGTCAAATGAAACATGAAATGAGATGGTAAACCATTAGAAGAAAGTTCTTCGTGACATCCACAGGAGGAAATGACAAAGAGAAGAATGAACGCAAATAAGAAAAAGATAAATGGTCATGCACGCAGTTCTTCAACAGTCGGTTCAGAGTTCGTGTCATGCGCCATGCACTCGCTGGGGCATGACTCAGACGGGCACACATATTTTCCTTTGGGAACAGCCGTCTGTGCAGCATTTCTTGCCCGGTGGACACTGGTCATCGTGGTAGCAGTACTGCAAGAGAGGAGGGAGAGTGCGTGAGAGATGGCTCGCTTTCCTCCGTTCGGCTCCAAGGAAGGAGAGGAAGAGGAATTGCAGGAAAGGAAAGATGCGCTTTTGTCGAGAAGCTTTGCTTTTTCAGAAAAAAAATCTAAAGGTGCCAGTTTGGAAATTAGTTGAAAACTAATCAACTCCATTCCGATCATTCAAGAAACCTTTTTCTTCATGATAGCCGTTTTCCACTGCATGCAAAAAACATCAATCAATATCACAAAGAACATACTGGGCCAAATAGCCATATCTAGAAACAGTAAATATTACGCTGCTTTACATATTCGATTTTACTATTTAAATTATCACTATGAAATTGTGGTTATTTATGAACGCTCAGTCTCTGAATCATGTTTTAGTTTCTACCATGATAAGAAATTCGCAGGCTAATAATACTTCTTAAATTATGAGCTTGACCTTAAATTAACAAATGATTTACAAGAAAAAAACTAAATATATTAAATGTTGAAAATCTAAATTAAAGTAAAAACCAAACTAAACAAAAACAAAAGCAATGGCTTCAATTCGTCCTTGTTTATCCTCGCATTCATCCGACTCCGGCAGCTGGAGCGTCCGAAATCTCCGAGCCGAGCGGACGAGGAGCGAAGAGGAGCCGGAAATACTTACGGGGAAGTTGCCGTCGAAGAAGTCGTAGCAGGGAGCGGGGTTGGGGCAGCGGGGGGGAGGCGGGGGATCTGTTGGAGAATAATTGGAGGGAATGAGAAAGAGGGAAAGTGTTGGGGGGAGGTGTGTGTGACATGCAAGCATTTTACAGATGAATATGTTTCTTGTAGCTCAGTGGGATTTATCTCTTTAGCTGCATTTACGTCCATTTGTGTCTGTTTATCTCGCACAATAGAAAAAAGAGTCGGACCTATAGTCTCACTCCTTAGAATAAACAACATATGTTTCTTATATAATTCTGCGTGTTTACTCAACCATGCAACACAGAGGTCAAAGGTCACGGGTCACTCACCACAGCACACGTGAGTCTTGGCAGGAGTCTGGCAGTAACGAGAGCACTTGTGGCTCGCCATGGCTGCCACGACGCAGGCAGCAAGAAAGACAACGAAGCGAAGGCACAACTGTCATGCAAATTCATGTTAGGACCACTTTTACTTATGATATACTTTATACTTATGATATATTTTAGACTTCTCGCTCTGACAAATGCCAGAGCGGGAAGTCTTGATCTCTGTTTTCTTAATTCAAAGGTAAATAAAAACTGTATAGATGGGTAAAGATAAAGTCATCTTGGAGAGCAGCCAACCATCGCGTAGAATCAGAATGCGTCGTGTCTACAGGAGGCTGCAGGACGAACTGTTGATGCGGGCAGGAAACGGGCTTTTTATAGGCCTCCAAAGTGCGTGCAGTTGCCAGCATAGCCAGTGGCAACAGCATGAAGGTTAGCCGTAAGTGATGTTGCTGATCGCAGGCATGGGGATAGTATAATGTCTTTATGCAGAAATACATACGTATGCATAGAAGACACACCTAAACATCTTTATATCTACCTCTGTCAATCTATTTATCTATGAATTAATCTATCTATAATGCCAAGGAGACGATGATAATAATATTCATGGTACATTCATATACATATATGTATACACACACACACACACACACACACACACACACACACACACACACACACACACACACACACACATATATATATATATATA
>NW_027213570.1:140000-145000 GCF_042767895.1 Penaeus vannamei | reverse complement strand
TAATTGAATAAAGGTAAGTAAATATACTTCACTCACCTTAGAATGCGGAGATAAAGCTTATGAAAAGTCAACTATGGAAATTATTAAAGCTTACCTTTAATAATAATAATTAAAAAAAAAAAAAACAAGAATAGACTGGTAAACTGAACAGCATGAAATCTGGGGTATGATGCCAGTTCCTAAGTGAATGACGTTATTCAGGATATTGCCTGTTACAATGGAAATGAGTAAGTGGGATATGGGAACAAATGGAAATGATGTGTGCTTTTATATACGCACATATATAAACCTGTATATAGGCATGGTTGTTTGCTTATTTTATCATTTATTTAATGTCTGTATATTTATATATGTATATGTATATATGTTAATACATATATGCGTGTGTGTGTGTGTGTGTGTGTGTGTGTGTGTGTGTGTGTGTGTGTGTGTGTGTGTATACACACGCACTCACACACATGCACACATGTGTGTGTGTGTTTATGTGTTTATGTATATATAGATTTGTGTGTGTGTATGTACATATACAATATCATCACCTACTTAGTCTGTATTGTATTTACAACTTAATTTTTGACTGGCTTTATTCTTTAAATCCTCTACCATATTTCCATAGTAAATTGATTTAGATATTTCATTATTGTTTTATTAAATCGATAGAAAACGGGAATAAAATACAGGCAAAACAAACAGCTAAAATGAAGAAAAAAAGGTAAAACAAATGCAAGCTCGAGAAAACAAACAGAAAACGGGAAAAAAGTAAGAAGAGAAATGAAAGAGAAAATAAGGATGGGAGCAGATTGGAAACGTGAGAGACCAATATGATACCAAAAATAGAAGGGAAAAGATATAGTCAGGGGAAGGCTAAACTAAGATCTGATTATGAAAGTATTTTCCAGATGTAGATAAGAAGCGATACAAATAGAAAACCAAAGAAGAAATTAGAACACGGAAAACAATAAAACACGTAGATAGATGCATACAGACAAGTCAAGGCTGAACACAGAATTATCATAATGATTTTAAAAAGCGAAGTAGAAAAATATTTATAAGCGCATTCTCTCGCGTTGATTCAAGCTCGCCTGACCTTGACCTGACCTCGTGTGACCTTCAGAAAAAGAAATAATGCAATGCCACCTCACTTCACGGGATTCAAGAAGCCAGAGTTATCTCTTCATTTCCTGCGTGATTGTGTGTACGTGTGTGTATGTGTGTAGACACATAAATACACACACATACGATATACTGTGTGTATACGTATATGTGTGTATATATACATAATATATGAATATATGCATGTGTGTGTGTATACATATACATACGCAATGGACTCTCTTTTGCAATAAATTTTATGGAAGTATGTTATTTCTTTTCACTAAAAATGAATGAGGTTTTTTGGCAAGTAAACATTAATATATATAAATATGCAATATTCTCTCACTTTTTCTGTATGTATATACACACGGAGAGACGCATAAAAACATGAATGTATGTTCTGTGTATATATTTGTATATATACGCATTTATATATAAATATGGATGTGTGTGGGTATGTTTGTGTATATTTGTATGTAAATTCATATTCATATATACTTAGGCCTTGTTCAGACGAGCGATTTTAGTGGCGCGACTACTAAATGAATGTTCACACACGACGCCTATTTTAATCTCTCTTCAGTCGCTGATCATACACAGCTGATAATGGATGTAGAAGAGGTGGCATGTGCATGGATTTTATATCGTTTGCGTATATATATATATATATATATATATATATATATATACATACATATATATATGTATATATATATATATATGTGTGTGTGTGTGTGTGTGTGTGTGTGTGTGTGTGTGTGTGTGTGTGTGTGTGTGTATGTATATACACAATGCACTTATATGTATATATACCTGTATATATATATATATATATATATATATATATATATATATATATATATATGTGTGTGTGTGTGTGTGTGTGTGTGTGTGTGTGTGTGTGTGTGTGTGTGTGTGCATGTGTGCGTACTCATGTATATGCACATATAAGTATATAAATATATATATATATTTATATACATACATAAACCTATTTACATATATGTATAAATATATATGCATATACATGCATATATATATATATATATATATATATATATATATATATGTATATATATGTATATATATGTATATATATATATATATATGTATGTATAAATACGTATGTATATATATATATATATATGTATATATACGTATGTATATATACGTATATATGCGTATGTATATATATATATATATATATATATATATATATATATATATATATATATATATATATATATATATATATATATATATATACGTATGTATATATATGTATATATACGTTTATATGCGTATGTATATATATATATATATATATATATATATATATATATATATATATATATATATATATATGTATAAATGCGTATGTATATTGTCAAGGAATTGTATCTTTTATAAGACAATAATAACTTTGGTGATCAGCTTTTAGTAATTAAATAGCTGTTTGTATCAAATGACCGAATTAATGTATATTTGTACTCTCAGAATTTATTGATGTATCTTATATATATATATATATATATATATATATATATATATATATATATATATATATATATATATATATAGTGTGAATTTCCATGATGAGTGATATTGTGGATATAATGAGAGAGGCTCAGGCGCTCGGCATGAGTCCTGAATCTGTACAAAGTCTCATTGAACAGGAAATGAAATCCGCGGCAGAAAAAGCTGAAAGGGAAGAGCGAGCTGCCGAACGCGAAGCTAAGAAACTGGAGATGGAGTTAGCAGATGCTGAAAAGCAAAGAGTACACGAACTTGCTATTGCTCAACTACGCGTTGATTCAAACGAAACAAACAATGTTAGTAGTGTTTCTGCCCCGCTGTACGAGGGTTTACGCTTGCCGATGTTTTGTGACAGGCAGGATGATATCGATTCATACCTGCAACGGTTTGAAAAATTAGCAGATTTGCATAATTGGCAAGAATGCGATTATCATATCCATTTAAGGTCGTTACTGAGAGGTCACGCACTTAAGACGTACGTATCTTTGCCTGACGAGACAGTTAAAAATTACAGTAAGCCTATAGAGGCTTTGCTAAGGGCATATTCCGTCGATGCTGATATGTACAGGCGTAAATTCCGAGAAAGCAAATGTAAAGAAAAGGAATCTTTCGTTCAACTGGTCGTAAGAATGGAACAGTATTTAGGTAAATGACTTTCTCTCAGTGAAGTGAAGACTTTCCATATTCGAGAACAGTTGCTGAGTAAGTGCAATTCAGATCTTAGAGTTTTCCTTAAAGAACGTCAATTCAGCAATTCCCCGGAGATGGTTGAATCTGCAGACAAATACCGTAGTGCACATAATTACCGCGCGATACCAGTCTAATTTTCTCAGCCTCCAAAAGTTACTGCTACACCTAGATCATGTAGAATATTCATGTCATGGTTGTGGTAAGCCAGGACACATTAGACCTAATTGCCCAGATAACCCAAGGAATTTCAAGTGTAAGACTAATAATGAAGCTAAAGTAAATTTTGTTTTCGAGTCTGAGTTAAAACCTAAAACTTGTATCATTGATAATAAGGGATATGTTTTTAATAAACCTGTGGAAGTAATGTTTGACTCTGGTTGTTCAACTGTAGTTGTTAAGGATACGTTAGTGCCTGTTAAGTATAGACTGGGAAAGCTCATCAAAGTTTACGATTATTTAGGCATAACTAAGATGTTCCCTCAAGTGAGATGTTTTATTAAGTGCAAATTCTTCACAGGCTGGGTGAATGCCAGAGCTGCACCTATAAAGTTCGCAGATGTTCTGGTGGGATTAATTCCAGGTGTGAAGCTCCCTTGTGAGGACGAAGGTTCTAGGGTATCCGCCGATATTACAGATGAGCATCATTCATCGGTTCATTCCGAAATTAAATCTGATCTGTCTTGTCCACTTGATTGTGAGGTCTGTAAGTCTGAGTTTTCTTGTTCAGAGGGAAAAGTTATTGAATCGACAGCAATGTCTATGGCTGTTCAGACGCGTGCTTCAGTAAAAGGTGATAAAGGAGCAAAGCCATTATCTTGCCCAAGGTTAACTGATCTTGATGTTAATAAGAATGATCATATTGAGGCTCAAAAGACCTCTGTCCTACTTTAAACAATATCAGGGGAAAAGTTATCACTGGTAAAACTGAGAGTTAAGTCTCGCACGGTAAAGTACGAGTTGATGAATGGATTAATCTTCAGAATTTGCGTAGAAAGCAAACTTGTCCATGAGGTGGGTAAGAAACAACTTATAATACCTGAGAAATATAGGGTTAAAGTACTCAACATAGCTCATGAGGTACTTACTGCAGATCACTTTTCTCACAGGAAAACTAGTTATAAGATATTTCAAAAGTTTTTTCTGGCCAGGAGTTGGAGCTCAGATTAAAAAATACTGTAACTCCTGTCATATCTGTCAGAAGTCTTCAGCCAAAGGTAGCGTTAAGAGAGTGCCTATGAAGAACATTCCAGTCATTTCCACGTGTTGCAATTGACCTCGTAGGTCCCTTAACACCTAGTTCAGAGAGGGAATACAGATACATTCTCACACTGATTGATTATACAACAAACATCGACACCATCATAATTGCTGGAAGTCTAGTTGAGATCTTTTCGAGGGTGGGTATTTCCAAAGAAATGTTTTCAGACAGAGGCCAACAATTTAGATCAGATCTTAAGAGAGAAGAAATTCATAGGTTATTATCAGTGAAAGCTTTATATACTACGCCTTATCATGCTTGCTGTAACGCTGCTGTAGAACGCTTAAATGGTGTGCTGAAGTCAATGCTTAAAAAGTTGTGTAGTGATCATCCAAGATTAGGACATACATATATCCCAGCTGTTCTGTTTGCATATAGGGAGATTCCGAACGACTCTCAAATTTTCACCTTTCTAATTTCT
>NW_027213570.1:132500-135000 GCF_042767895.1 Penaeus vannamei | reverse complement strand
TGGTCATCGTGGTAGCAGTACTGCAAGAGAGGAGGGAGAGTGCGTGAGAGATGGCTCGCTTCCCTCTGTTCAGCTCGAAGAAACTTTGCATCTTCAGAATGACGTATTTCTGAAGATACCAGTCTGGAACTTAGCTGAAAACTAATCAACCCCATTCTAATTATTCTAGAAAGCTTTTTACATGGTAGTCGTTTTCCACTGCATGCTAAAAAACATCAAGTACCATAAATTTGCAATATCATAAAGAATATATTGGGCCAAATATCCATATCTAGAAACAGTAAATAAATGTCATTACATTTCCTCAGTTCACTAAATGAGTCCTATTGGACTGCTGTTATATTACTCACCTTTACGTACAGTTGATTTTTCTTTTTAAATGAAACTATCATCACTATGAAATTATGGTATTTATCAATGCTCATTTCTTAACCATGTATTAGTTTCCACCACGGTAATAAATTATCAGGCTAATAATACTTATTGAATTGTGAGCTTGACCTTAAATGAACAAATAATTTACAAGAAAAACATATTAAATGTTGAAAATCTAAATCAAAGTATTCATCCGGCTCCGGCAGCTGGAGCGTCCGAAATCCCCGAGCCGAGCGGACGAGGAGCGAAGAGGAGCCGGAAATACTTACGGGGAAGTTGCCGTCGAAGAAGTCGTAGCAGGGAGCGGGGTTGGGGCAGCGGGGGGGAGGCGGGGGATCTGTTGGAGAATAATTGGAATGGCATGAAAACGTTTTTCAGATGAATATGTTTGTCATAGCCCAGTGGGATGTATCCATAATTGTATTTACGTCCATATACCTCGTGATCGCTTATATATAATTTCTCTCAAAAGATAGAAAAAAATTGGACCTATAGTCTCACTCCTTAGAATAAACATTACACACATGTGTTTCTTATATAATTCTGTCTTCACTTAACCATGTAACACAGAGGTCAAAGGTCACAGGTCACTCACCACAGCACATGTGAGTCTTGGCAGGAGTCTGGCAATAGCGAGTGCACTTGTGGCTCGCCATGGCTGCCACGACGCAGGCAGCGAGAAGGACAACGAAGCGAAGACGCAACTGCAATGCATGTGCATGTTAGAGTTAATTATACTTATGACATATTATATTATACACAGAGAGAAGACAAACAGACAAATGCCAGAGCGGGAAGTCTTGATCTCTGCGTATATTTCTAAGGTAAATTAAAATTTTCTATAAATTGAAGTTATCCAGGTTAACCTTAATAAAGCCTTAGAGAATTCAGTAAAATAAGTGAATAAATATATAGATCGACAAAATAGAAAATAGATAATGAATAAAGATAAATTCATCTTAGAGAACAACCAACCATCATGTAGACTCGAAATGTGTTGTCTGCAGGAGGGCTGTAGACTGAACTGTTATTGCAGGCAGGAAACGGGCTTTTTATAGGCCTCCAAAGTGCGTGCAGTTGCCAGCATAGCCACTGGCAACAGCATGAAGGTGAGCCGTCAGTGGTGTTGCTTTCCGCAGGCATGTTGATAGTATACCGTCTTCATACATGCATACATACTGAATTACATATACATATTTATATGTCTAATATATCTACTTATCTGTCTGCTTATCAATCTATCTCTCCGCAATGGCAAGAAAATTGTAACAATGTTCATGGTATATATATAGATATATATGTATATTATATATGTGTGTGTGTGTATTATATATATTTATACATATATACATATACATGTATGTATTTGTATGTGTATATATATACACGCATATATTTATATGTATATAAACACATACGTATATACAATATATCGTATGTGTGTGTATATAAACACACACACACACACACACACACACACACACACACACACACACACACACACATATATATATATATATATATATATATATATATATATATATATATATATATATTGTATCTGTGCGTGTGTTAGTAGTGTAATAACACATACTAATGCAAAATATACTCGTTCTTAGTAAATACATAAAGACATGTATTAATCATTGTAGTCATAACCCCCTGTCCTTTCAAACACACACACACACACAATCACGCATGCACTCATCTCCTAACAGAAATGAAACGAGATAACTTCGGCCTCTTCAGCCCCGCGAAGTGAGGTGGTCTTGCATTATGTTTTCCGAAGGTCACGTGGGTTGCAGGCGAGCTTGCTTTCCCCGAACCAGGAACGAGGTTTTATGCGTTTGTTTATTATTAAAAATTATTATTATATATTAAAAGAGGTTTATGCGTTTCTCAATCATATTTTCCTACTTCGCCCTTTGTAAATTGTTTGATAATAAAAGTTTAGCCTTGTCCTGTCTGTATATGTTTATAATTTTTGTTTAGTTCCTTCTAATTTCTTCACTGCTATTCTATTTGTCTCGTTTCTTATCTTTGATTAACTTGTATGTATTTTTTTTTTCCTTTTTTATACCTGTTGTTCGTTTTGCCTCTCTTTTCTTCCCGTTTTCCATCGATG
>NW_027213570.1:120000-122500 GCF_042767895.1 Penaeus vannamei | reverse complement strand
GATTGTGTACACAGACATACATATATATACATACATGTATGAATTTATATATATGCATATATATACATATATGCATTTATAGACATATGAATATATATAAATCTATCTATCTATCTATCTATCTATATATATATATATATATATATATATATATATATATATATATATATATATATATATTGTGTGTGTGTGTGTATGCGTGTGCATGGACGACCGCACTCGTGTATCACAGTGGTTTTGTACCAGCAAGCTATTTCATGGAAATCCAAACGCTAAACGAGATTCCAATCCGATTTATTGTTGAAAAACGATTTTGCATATTTCAGAAGGGATATATTAAACCAAGAGAAGAAATTTATTTGTTCTAGCCACAGAGAAAGGTAAAAAAAAGAATCAAAGGAAAAAGAGGTTGAATGCCCAACACACGCAGCTCCTGAGCAGTCGGTCCAGCGCTTTCCTTATGACTGTGCCCTGAACAGGCTTCTGGCTAGCATCTGTGGCCCCGTCGACACTGGTTGTCGAGGCAGCAGAACGGCAAAGGGGGATGCAAACTTATATATATATATATATATATATATATATATATATATATATATATATATATATATATATATATATATATATATATATATATATATATATATATATATATATATATATATATATATATATATATATATATATATATATAAGTTTATTAAGAGAAAATCTTACATTTGGAAAGGAGTCCGGCCGAGGATGAGGAATTTCAATAAGGAATTTCACTGTACTGGTGTAGGCCTCACGTTATCCTTATTCTTAGCTTAACACATTTTCGCACAAGGCCTCGGGTATATAAATACTATATAAATAGCTCAGCCTTTGTCTCGCTTCTCTGACTATCGCAACGCACTTTTTCATAATACATTCCACGCCAAACTTGCTATAAATTTCCCAAGACGTCTGCTGATTCTTCAGCATAACCAAGATGCCTGTTCCTGCCAGACGCGATTGTCTGCGCTCTGCCTGTACTTCCGACCACGTTACAACTGGGTCATCCCACGGCTTAGTACGTATGGTCCTCTCGAAAATGTTCCCTTTGTGTGCGTGTGTCTGTGTGTGTATCACAATATTTGATGCACACAAGCCATTCCATGGAAAACAAAACACTAGACCAAATTCCAATCCAAGTTTATTAGTCAAATGAAACATGAAATGAGATGGTAAACCATTAGAAGAAAGTTCTTCGTGACATCCACAGGAGGAAATGGCAAAGAAAAGAATGAAAAACAAAAGCAAGAAAGAGTTAACGGTCATGCACGCAGTTCTTCAACTTTTGGTTCAGAGTTCGTGTCATGCGCCATGCACTCGCTGGGGCATGACTCAGACGGGCACACAGATTTTCCTTTGAGAACAGCCGTCTGTGCAGCACTTCTGGCCCGGTGGACACTGGTCGTCGTGGTAGCAGTACTGCAAGAGAGGAGGGAGAGTGCGTGAGAGATGGCTCGCTTTCCTCTGTTCAGCTCCAGGAAGGAAAGGAAGAGGAATTGCATCTTCAGAATGACGTATTTCTGAAGATGCCAGTTTGGAACTTAGCTGAAAACTAATCAGCACCATTCCGATTATTCTAGAAACCTTTTTTTCTTTACGTTAGTCGTTTTCCATTGCATGCCCCCCCCCCCCCCCCAAAAAAAAGATCAACTACCATAAATTTGCAATATCATAAAGAACATATTGAGCCAAATATCCATATTCAGAGACAGTAAATAAATGTCATGACATTTCCTCATGACATCCAGCTCCGGTAGCTAGAGCGTCCGAAATTTTCGAGACGAACCGAGCGAAGAGGAGCCGGAAATACTTACGGGGAAGTTGCCGTCGAAGAAGTCGTAGCAGGGAGCGGGGTCGGGGCAGCGGGGGGGAGGCGGGGGATCTATAGGGAAAAATAGGAAGGAATGAGAAAAAGGAATCATGTGTGTGTGTGGGGGGGGGGTGGAGGACGGCTGGGAAGGTGTGTGTAGCATGCAAACATTTTACAGATGAATAGGTTTGCTGTAGCTCAATGGGATGTATCTTTATAACTGTATTCACGTCCATATACCTCGTGATTCCATAAATATAATTGCGTATCTATTTATCTCAGAATAGAATAAAAGAATTGGACCTACAGTCTCACTCCTTGAAATAACTGTAACGCGTATGTTTCTTATATGATCCTTAGTCTTTACTCAAACATGCAAGACAGAGGTCAAGGGTCACGGGTCACTCACCACAACACACGAGAGCGTTCGTCGGAGTCTGGCAGTAACGAGAGCACTTGTGGCTCGCCATGGCTGCCACGACGCAGGCAGCGAGAAGGACGACGAAGCGAAGGCGCAACTGCAATGCAAATTCATGTTAGGATCACTTATACTTATGATATATTTTATACGCAAAGAGAAGGCAAACTGACAAATGCCAGAGCGGTAAGTCTTGATCTCTGCGTATATTTCAAAGGCAAATTAACATTTTCTAAAGAATG
>NW_027213570.1:110000-112500 GCF_042767895.1 Penaeus vannamei | reverse complement strand
GCGTGGGTCTGGTTCAGCGAAGGATGGGCTGCCCTTTTTATAGAAAACGAAATGTACGAGTTGCCAGTGCGGGTTTAAAATATAACGGAAAACATTCTCCTGTATTTTTTGGTTTCACAACTATGATTTATGGTCGCGTTCTTATTATCACGAATAGTATATTTATTATTGTTATTGTCGTTATTAACATCATCACCATCATAATTGTTATTATCATTACCGTTATTACTTATAATAATATCACTACTACTACTGCTACTATGGCTACTACTACTACTGCTACTACTAGTACCTTTGTCATTACAATTATTGTTTTGTTGTTGTTGTTCTTGTTGTTAATATAATTATCATAAGCATAATCATTATCATTAGTATCATTAAGTTCATCATTACTATTATTATTGTTATCAATATCATCAGCATTATCTTTATTACTATCATTACCATCATTATTATCATTATCATTAATATTATTATCATTATTATTAACATTATTTTTATTATTATCATTATTTTATCATTATTACTATCATCATCATTATCATTTTTGTTGCTGTTATTGTAGTAGCAGTTTTAGTTCTTTTGCTATTATTATTATCACTATTTTCATAATAATCATGCTGATCGTCTTTATTATCATCATAATAGCAGTGATAATGATGATATCAAGAATAACAATAATAATAATAACAATTATCATTATCATTATTGTTGTTATAATCATCATTATCACCATTATTGTTATCATCACCATTACCATTACGATTACTGTGATTACGATTGTTATTAATCCTATTAATGGTAATAATAATGTTTATATTGTTATTGTTATCACTATCATTATTATAATCATTATGATTATCATCATCATTATCAATAACATTATCATCATTATAATTATCATTACTATCAGTATTAATTTAATCATTAATGTTATTATCGTTTTCATTATTTTTTATCATTATTGTTATTATCGTTTTCATGATTTTTTTTTGCCATTTTATTTGCAATATCATCATCAAAGGTAGCACACCCCCTCCCCCTCCTCCCCATCTAAGCGGGGAAATCCCTGTTCTCAGACAAGGAAACATCAGCAGCATCACCGATTTCTCCACGAAATTTAAAACAACGAAAACTGAAACAATAAGCATCACTCGCCTCCCATAAACACCAGCTTATAAGGGAAACAAAGATTTTATAGGTGGAGCGAGGTAAGGCGGAGGTCAGGCTAGGTCGACGAACTGCCGATTTTGTTATCTGACTGGCATTTTTTTTTTTTTCCTGGATTGAAAACGGGTGTGTAGAGGTGTAGAGGTCACACCGACGCTCACGAACACACACACGTACACACGATAAATTTTGTGAATGAAGATTGTTTTTGTTTTCTATATCTAAAACAAATCAATGGCTGATGGTCTGTGTTGAGTAATAATAGACACACCAGTCTCGGATAAGAAACACACGCACACATACGCACACACACACACACACACACACACACACAGAGAGAGAGAGAGAGAGAGAGAGAGAGAGAGAGAGAGAGAGAGAGAGAGAGACAGAGACAGAGACAGAGACAGAGAGAGTGAAAGAGAGAGAGGGAGGGAGATAGAGAGAGATGAGAAAAAAGTGCAGTCAGGTATCATAATACTATTAACTATACGTATAACAGTAACTCACTCAGCCTGCCTCTTCACGTTCAGTAATTTCTTGCTCAGAGAAGAGACTATACATAAGTCTACCGCAAGACAGGCAAAGCAGATAGAACACTAGCATTAGCAATTTTATTAGCAAAAGGTCCAGTCCAATTCCAAAATCTAATCATGGTCCTTACGATTCGAAAGCTTTTTTTTCTCTCTCTTTTTTTTTTTTTTTTTTTTTTCGAAAGCTTTTTTTCTCTCTTCTTTTTTTCTTTTGTATAATCGTATTAAAAGGGAGGGAAATTGAAACCCGAAGTTCCCAAGAGTTGGCTAGTGTGTCACCTCTTCTCCCTCGTCCACACATTCCTCGGCAAGCAGTTCCTGTTTTTTTCTTCCGCTTTAAGACAAATATTTCACTGCATAAAATTCCTAATGCCGCAGACTCATTTCAGGAATTTATTGTCCGTTCTGTATCAAGGACATTGAAAAAAAAGAAAGATAAGAAAAAAGACGACAAAAGTAACCTTGGTCTGACACATAGCTTCTCGTTTCCACGGAGGCAACGGACTTCTAAACAGTTTGGATAAGATGGCATATATATTATGGTTAGCAAATCCCTAAGGAATTTTTGTGCCATCTGAATGCCCCTTTGCCTTCTTTTTACTATACTTTCTGCCAAATACAACGTGTATACCTCTAACCCTTGTATTTTGCCTTTTACTACATGTTTAATTTCCATAATTTCACTGAATACCAACTATTACACGACATTATCTTACCAAACGCTGTAAAAAAAAGAAAGAAAAGAAAAAGTATAAACCCGAATCGACTTGAATTTTAGTTACAATTCTCCACGTGTAAAG
>NW_027213570.1:92500-102500 GCF_042767895.1 Penaeus vannamei | reverse complement strand
ATGTAAAGGCGATAGTCTTTCTCTAAAGCTTAGTTCTTCGCTTTCTTTCTGGTTCATGAATCTTGTCATTTGGTTTTTGGCAATTCAGTATCAATCCGTTAATTCTGATCATTATTATATTGATAGAAGTATCACCATTTTGATGAATAATATAAGCATTACCGTTCTAACATCATCATTACTGATACCACTTACTCTACTGATATTGCTAATACCCTATACTGTAGTAAGATCAAAGTAGCATCATTCTACCCAGGACAATTATGTGAGATGTCTCTCATATATTTCACTTAAAAATATTTTTGCTATCAATTGATATTTCACTCTTAAAATGTTAGTATTTATTATGATGATAATGATTATCTATTAATTTATTTTTAATATCTACATCCTCCATATCAGATAGCAAAATATATCTATTCGGTTCCAGATCCGCGTGTTCCTTCTCGTTTTCAATAAAATTCTTTTAGGTAGGTAATCCAGTCTGCTTGTTGCTCCTGAGAGTCACGTCTAGTTCTTAAAGGTTGCCACCAATTTAATCTGATCAACTTTTATCATAATTATCCTAATCATCTACATTGTTGATATCACCCTTAAAGCTGTGGTCTCACTGGCACCTGATATCTGCAGCAAGATTCTGCAATTTCTGCAACACATTCTCGTGATTTCCTGTGTTCCAAGGTGATGGAAAACAAAAGTTTCTGCGACTAGTTCTGCAACCGAGCCGATATCTCTCTATATATCTAAACAGATACATACATGCATATATATATATATATATATATATATATATATATATTTATATATATATATATGTATATATATACATATATATATATATATGTATATATAAATCATATATACATACATGCACACACAAACACACACACACACACACACACACACATATATATATATATATATATATATATATATATATATATATATATATATATGTATATATATACATATATATATATATATATGTATATATATATATATATATATATATATATATATATATATATATATATATATATATGTGTGTGTGTGTGTGTGTGTATATACATATATATATGTATATATATATATATATATATATATATATATATATATATATATATATATATTTAAATATATATATGAATCTCTTAAAATTGGCTCGTTTTAAGCCTCACCACACAATTGACTTTGTGGTTTGTTTCGGTTTATCTGTACCGTATAGAAGGTCTGCATTGGCGCTGAGATGAACTCGTATTGCATTTTTCATTTTAGAATGATTTGAAATGTCGAATATCTAATCTCCATACTGTCAGCCACTTGATCAAAAATTTGTGGCATCAATTACATCTAAAATTCTTTAAAAATGGGGTTTGAGGTCATGTGTCATATCTAATAACAAACGTTTGGCGCTGTATATTAGACTTCTTGAACGGATATAATAGGACCATGGAAACTAATGGCCAGAATGATAGTCTTTACGGTAATGCAAAACATGTCAAAATTATGATCATTGATATATGTTACTGTCATATCTAATTTCTGGGCAATGTTACAACAAAAAGAAGTTCAAAGGATAACAACTCTGTCATATATAATCTGGCAAGATAGAGCCATAGAGCTTGGGCTGCCTCCTCTTCCTTTCTCTTTCCTTTTCTTTCTTCTTTATTGCGTATATCTCCAGCGGAGGTCGACAAGCATTATCTTTCCAGGATATGTGTTGGGGTTTTATCACTGCTAGTACGCTGTCTATTATGTGAACGCGCCTTTCACACACCTAGAGTATTTCACATGGCTCTGATTAGTACGGCAGTATTGTTCACTTTGCTGTATCCTAAGGCGGTAGCTCTTATGCTCAGCAGTGCGGTTAGTTTGACCGGCCAGCTTCGCGACAACGTATAGTAGCAGTGATTCCTGATATCGGCAATGGTTGCTGGTATTCAGTGCCAATGTGACCACAGCTTAATATAGTTTTGTTGCAGTTCATCATGCTGCAATCACTTTTGTTACTGGTACCAGTAATAATTATTAAGGGAGCCTTCCGGTGGTTCGTCATAGGGATCAGGGTTAAAGGTCTCAAGAACCGAAGAAGAGTTTTCATAAGAATGTTATTTATTGCCTGTAAATAGTACATAGATGATAACTCTCACGTGTTTGAAACAAGACATAAAACAAAGACAGAATTCAGAACAATTAACAACAAATTATCGGAGACTCAGTCACTCCTTGCGGAATGGAATCCTCTCTTAAACAGGGAGTTTACAAGCATGATGGTCCAAGCAGGTGTCCCAGCAGCACTTCTGGTTGGACGGGCAGAAACCGTCGTGGGGGCACACCTGTCGAGAGAAAAGGGGAGGTAAAGGTAAAAAAATAAAAGGATAACGTGTCTCACTCACATGTCTATGGGATATAAACTTTCAGTTGGATACATAAGAAGTATGAAATGATATATGTGAATCTAGACTAAAGAGAGGTCTGCTGAAATAAACATCAAACATACATAAAACAGACGAAAATGTAACTCACATTTGGTGGCCTTTTGAAGCGAAGGCAGTGACGCCGAACGTCGGGGCATTCTCCACTGTGATCTGAAATCCAAGGCAGTCTTTTAGTGACATTTAATAAGAAGTAACATCAAAACAGTTCTCGAAACCTAAGCAAACAATACTGCTATTTGAAATATGTTACATATATATATGAATATACTACATACACTGTTGACATATATGCGCATGTGTAATATATACGTAAGTATGAATATCAAACTACCTTCAACGGGAGGCGGGTCGCCGACCGTCCCGTCGTCGCAGCAGTACACGGGCCTCCCCTCTCCTTCCGGCCGCCACTTCTCGCAGTAGTATCTGCAGCCGTCAGCGTTTCCGCTGGCCAAAGCGACAACGGCTGCCACGCCCACGAGGAGGAGCACGCGAATCTGGAACCGAATAGGATATATTTTGCTATCTGATATTGAGGATGTAGATATTAAAACATAACTGAATAGATCATCATTATCATCATAACAAATACTAACATTTTATAGGTTGAATATTAATTGATAGCACAAACATTTTTGTATGAAATATATTAGAGATATCTCACATAATTCATAATTTCTACAAGCACGAGGCTGGACGCAAAGTCCAGATATATTTAGGGCTTGTCTAAACAATGCAATTGGTCCTCACCATCATGTTGCAAGTAACTGACAGCTCGAACGGCGACGACTGACTGCGTGAGGACGGAACCAGTGACGCCATTTATAGGCCAGAGGCCTCGCCAGCCAGCTACGTCGGCCGGGATTTTTTTCCAAGAAAAACCAGATGCTCTTTGCGTGTTCATGAATCTCTCTCTCTCTCTCCCTAAATATATGTGTGTGTGTATATATATATATATATATATATATATATATATATATATATATATATATATATATATATATATATATATAATATATTATATATGTGTGTGTGTGTGTATGTGTGTATGAATATATATACATATTTGTATAAGTATATATATTTGCACACACATACACATATTATCTATCTATCTATCTATCTATATATATATATATATATATATATATATATATATATATATAATTGTATACATATACAAACATACATATACATAAATATACACATATATGTTTATATATACATATATATAATATATATAATACATATACATATATGGACATCGTTATCGTATGTTATTTCGAAAATAATCATCATGTAATCTTATTACATAGTTCTTTTTTAATTCCTTATCATATTTCCTATATAAAAATCATTAAATATTGTCGGAAGTGATTATTCATATCAGTATTCGTCTGACAGGAATATCCTTCATTTGCGTACTCCCAGAGCCGTATAGTAACATATGGCTCTGCATTATCCGAAGCAGCTACTCTTTCTCTCTCTCTCTCTCTCTCTCTGTCTGTCTCCTCCATCTTATATCACCTGGATCCATTATTTAGATAATGGTAATTTTTTATGTTATTTGGAAAACAGAATGATACTCATGACAATATTTCATACGCTATAATATATTCCAAATGTTTACCATTATTTCGTTACCAAAAATAACGAAATGAATACGTAAAAGTCGGACTGAACAGGAGATATCGGAAGTAATAGGTTTCTTGAATAGTTTGGAACGGGAACGCCGACAAGATGTTGAACACCAGCCGCTGGAACGACAAATAAAGGCGTAAAATAGGTAGAGTCAAGGCTAAGGGAATATTCGCTTAGCCTTGGGTAGAGTGAAGCTAGACTCGGCCCTTCGCGGGGTGAGTGAGAAAGCGTGAGCCGAGAAGGGAGTTCGCTGGGAAATGCCCAATCTGGCCAGGTCTAAAGACTCAACCAATAACTTGACACTAATATTTTGATAGTATAAGTTTCGCAGCACCTACATCCAATGTACCTTACCATCATTATATTAATGTACACATTCACTGCATTTTATTTCACATCATTTATTTTCACCATCAGATTCAGAAACAATATAATAAATTAGGTTGACTGACGCTGCACTTTAATTTCTATTTCAAACTTTAAGCTGCTATAACAAATATAAATACTTTCTACATGTCTATGACTGGGAGGAGCAGAGCCAAGTGGCTCACCACACTCAAGATGACCCTAACCAAACTGTGCTTCGCGATTCATGAACGTGACTGGAGGTCGTGGTTTGTAGGAGGCACCCAAACAAAATAAAAGGGAAACAAGGGAATCGGTAGCTTAACATTTACACCCCTCGAAATTATATGGCCAAAGCCATTTATTAAAGTTTGGTAGCTCAAGAGACGCTATTTGAGACGATACATTATTCACGCTCACAAACATTACACACAGTGTGTATGTATGCATGTGTGAGAGAGAGGGGGGAGGTGCAGGTGCTAGCCTTGATAGGAAGGGACTGAAACATAGCAGAACACTCACTCCTTGATTATGGTTCGCACCAATATGGCGTGTCCCTTGCTCTGTGCATGGGCCGTAAGATCGCTGGCTGTAAGTTACAGCGCCTTAACGCGTTTGAGAATCCGCCCAGGTCTTGCGAGGCGACATCGATTTTGTTGTTGGCTGTCTGTATATATATATATATATATATATATATATATATATATATATATATATATATATATATATATATATATATATATATATATACATATATGTGTGTGTGTGTGTGTGTGTGTGTATGTGTGTGTGTGTGTGTGTATGCGTGCGTGTACGTGTGTGGTCTAGCGACTTTCAGTTACTCTTAGATGTGGTGTCGAGCTACATTTCGCTGATGTGGCAACTCTGACTACATGTCATTTCATTGCAGGAAATCATTACTGTTCTTCCCCATCATGGCAGGTTTATTATCATTGTTATTATTAGTTTTATATACATCATTATGAAGTGTACTAGCTACATTAGCATCATTATTAAGAGTATTGTTGTGATCATTTCAGAATTTTTGTCTTTACTATGATTATCATTTAATATTATTACTTTACTGTCGTTGTTTTTATCATATGTATCATACTGTTATAGTGCTGCAATATATAATATTTTATTCATCATTGCCTTTATTCCTTTTACTGTCACTAGTATCGTTATTACTCCGCTAAGGTTATGTTTTTGGTCGCGTTGGTTTGCTAGTTATATTGTTTGTTCGTTGGTTAACAGGACAACTTAGACGCCATTAAATTTTGATGGCGGTTAGTAGGATAGCTCAAAAAATATTAAGTCTTATGAACCTTTTACCAGATGTCGTAGCCCAACTTAGATGCCTCTTAATTTTGGTGGTGATCCGGATCATGATGTGGATCCAGGAATTTCTTAGTGCATCAGTGACCCTATTGCTTGGCAGAGGTATGCGCTCTCTGAGTGCTTCTAGTTAATGTAATAATCTTTGCCATTACCATTACTATTTATAGCATGAACTCTATTTTCATTAGTCCGTTCATTACAAACATACTAAAATGATTTATAAGTTCTATGGTTGCAATAATCATTATCATCATAATTATATTCATCATTATCACAATTATTTCATATCACTAAAAAAAATAACTTCATTTTTCTTATCATGATGATCATCATTGTCATTCATGTTGTTACTATGCTGCAGTCACTGTTGTCATGACTATTGGCATCGTCACTGAATGTATATCACGAGTCCACTGCTCCTTTATATTCAACATTTACCTTTATTATTATTTTTTACGGAATTTTAAAGTATTTTTTACGGAATTTAAAAGTGAATATTTTTTGCGGAATTTTAAAGTAATTTCAATGCCGTCAGCATAGTAAATTCAATATTTCAGGAGCCGAAATAAATTAGTCATAAGACATTTATTACCTATAAGAAATACATAGATGAACCCTCTCACGTGTTTTCAATAGACAACACAGACTAAAACAGAAAACATTAAATTCAACGAATTAATTAGCGCAGCCTTCAGAGGCTCAGCCACTACCTTCGAAGAGGGATCGGCTCAAGGATCTTAACAGGGATAGCAAGTTTGCAAGCGTGATGGTCCAAGCAGGTGTCAAAGCAGCACTTCTGGCGGGGCGGGCAGAAACCGTCGTGGGGGCACACCTGTCGAGAGAAAAGGGGAGGCGAAGGTCAAAAATCTAAATAACATTTTTAAAACATACTGAAAATGCCAATCAGATGTCCATGGGATAGAAACTTTCAATTGCAAGTACAATAAGCATGAAATGTGAGTGAGTCCAGACTAAAGAGAAGTCTACTGATATAAACACGAAGCAGACTGAAATACAGAAAAAAGTAACTCACATTTGGTGGTCTTTTGAAGCGAAGGCAGTGACGCCGAACGTCGGGGCATTCTCCACTGTGTTCTGAAATCCAAGGCAGTCCTCTTTTAGTGGTATGTTAATGCAGAGGAACATTAAATCATGGTTTGTTGAATAGAATAAAAACACCAGCTTTGAATCGATAAGTCTTGGTATGGATCTCATTCTAGTCCACTTATCCCGAGAAAGGAGTGATGCTCAAACCCCGAATGAGTTGTGCACTACCGAGTGAGTTGTGAATGAACGGTCCTCGACAGTGAACCCTGAACAAGAAAATTGAATGATTGTTAATCTTTCCATAGAGTCAGAGGGAAGCGGTTGGCGTAAAATGGGAAACTTATTGGATCCAGATATAAATATGGATACATGTATATATATATATATATATATATATATATATATATATATATATATATATACATATATATATATATATATATATATATATATATATATATATATCCATACACACACACACACACACACACACACACACACACACACACACACACATATATATATATATATATATATATATATATATATATATATATATATATATATATATATATATACATAGAGAGAGGGAGGGAGAGAATGTACGGATGTCTATGTACTTCTATGTATGTTAACATACCGGCTTCGGGAGGCGGGTCGCTAACCGTCCCGTCGTCACAGCAGTACACGGGCCTCTCCTCTCCCTTCGGCCGCCACTTCCTGCAGTAATACCTGCAAATCCTGTTGTGGATCTGGTTCTAATCTACTCTATATACATATATACATATATATATGTATATATATAGATATAGATATAGATATAGATATAGAAAGAGAGAGAGAGGGAGTAAGGCCGGGTACTCGATATGCCACTTTAAAATGTGTCCACATTCTTCCCGTATTAGAAATCATGAAAGTCATATGCAACTATTAATGTATCAGTCTAAAATGAATTGTGTTATTTTGCTACATCCAGACGCAGGAGGTACTGCAAGATTTTGTTTTGTTTTGTTTTGTTTTGTTTTTTCATTGCTTTTTTTTTTTTTTTTTTAGTTTTTTTTTTTTTTTAGTTTTTTTAGTTTTTGCATACGTTGATCGCTATTTGAAATTTACATACTTCAGTTTCAGTTTAAGAGATATGGAACGTGAAATAAAGGTGTAAACCAGATTTCTCCATGCTAAACAAATAGATTTTTTAATTCATAAAGAAGCTCAACTCAAAGCAATGAATAACTTTGGCTAGGTCTAGTCTAGTTGATGACTGATTTTATTTATCATATTCGGTGCAGTACAGTGGAGTGTGGTAGACGAGTGGTTAGAGCATCGGACTCAAGAGAGTCTTCAAGGGTTCGAGTCTCCCCTCACTGGCACGTTGTTCTCTTAGGCAAGGAACTTTACCTTGATTGCCCATTGCAAGAGCAACCTGGGGGGCAAGCCAGCCTCTGTGGGTGCCGGTCCCAAGCCCGGATAAATTGAGAGGGTTGGTGTCAGGAAGGGCATCCGACTGTAAAAATCCATACTTTGACCAATATAGAATGAGCCGTAATAGGTGTGGCTCATCCAACACGGCAACCCCATATAGAAATAGGAGAGAGCTGAGAAGAGTCGGTGCAGTTCAGTGTCTTTATACTTGATGGTTTTATCGATTGATTTAGTTTATTCATAGATCAAGTGCATGTGCCTCTTTTTCTCTCCTCACTTGTTCTTTCTCCCTCCTCCTTTAATGGTCTTTAGTAAACAAAGCTTACAAAAAGGATAGTGGGCCGTGCATCATCCCAAATTAGACCACCTCTCCCTCCCCCCCACCAAAAAATTATATATATATATATATATATATATATATATATATATATACATATATGTATATATACATATATATATAATAATAATAATAATGTGAGAAATACTGAGGACCTAATTAAGTCCCACTAAAAGACGCCGGGTGCATTAAGTACACTGGAATGGGAGACGGAGACCAGAGTGTTCCCATCAGCATGCCATAGAAAACTTTGTGCACCATCTGCAGAACTTTGTACCTCCTATATTTATTCGTTTTCCCCTGCAACATTTCTTTAACGCCTAGGGAGTTACTTTACCCGTAGTTTGCAACGGTTGCCGCACAGCATCTCGACGTTTCAAATATTGTCTCTCAACACAATACTTCACCGACAAGAAATCGGCAGAATGAAACAGTGAGAGACCGAGACTTAAGACAATAAGACAAGGAGTCCCAGGAACCAAAAGACCGAAGGAAAAACAGTCTAAGAGCCCGAATGATACAAAGTCAAAGAGACCGAAAGACCAGGAGACCTAATGGCCAAGAGACCAAATGCAAAAGAGCCAAAGAGACCCAAGACTCTGGGGACCAAAAGACCTAAACGCCAAGAGGCCGAGCAGAAGAGAGACTGAGAGACCGTAAGACTAGGAGAAGAGACCCAGAGGCCAAGAGATTGAGAGACCTATGACCAGATCATGAGACCGAGAGATCGCAATACCAGGAGACGATGACCCCAAGAGGCCGACAGAAAGCCAATGGAACAGCTCTCCCTTTGGGGTTCCCCGCACGAGTTTGTTTTCCTAGTAACGTCACGGCTCGTTTTTATTAGAAGATCACCGATAGGGTTATGTAAAGTTGATAGTCTTTCTCTACTTTATATTTCTTCCCTCTCTTTCTGGCTCATGAATCTTGCCACTTGGTTTATAACAGTTCCGTATCAATTCGTTAATTCTTATCGTCATTATATAGATACAAGCATCAACATTATGATCAATAACGTAATCATTATCGTTCTAATATCATCATTACTGATACCTCATGATCTACTGCTATTGCTAATACCCTATACTGTAATAAGAGCAAAGTAGCATCATTCTACCCAGGACAATGCTACAATGCAACAGGAAAAGCTGTCCTCCCAATTTTGCTCTTCTATCAACGCTCATCTCTCCGCCTGTGGCCATCTCTGTTGCGGTTCTGTTGCTTACCTTGTCTGTTGAGCCGGACTTCGGTCTACTTCCTTATGGCAAACAGACGGATCACTGATTTGCATGTTTTTATTATCATTATTATTATTGTTTTTTTATCTTATTTATTTACTCATTTTATCTATTCATTTATTTATTTTTGCTGAGTTCTTGTAGATTTTTGTCATGTTTTCAGTAAAATACTTTTAGGTAGGTAATCCAGTCTG
>NW_027213570.1:77500-80000 GCF_042767895.1 Penaeus vannamei | reverse complement strand
CGACCTCAAGAAGGCGTTCGATATGGTGCATCGGGAGTCACTTTGGGAGATCCTGAGGCTGAGAGGAATACCAACAAGGATTATTGGACTAATAGCAAGCCTGTATACTGGTACTGAAAGTGCTGTAAAGTGTGGTGGGGGCCTGTCGAGCTTCTTTCCTGTTAGTTCAGGAGTGAGGCAAGGCTGTGTCCTTGCACCAACTCTTTTCAACACTTGCATGGACTGGATACTGGGCAGAGCTACTGTTCAAAGTCATTGTGGGGCAACGCTGGGCAATATCAAGGTTACAGACCTTGACTTTGCTGATGACGTTGCCATTCTATCTGAGTCTTTGGAAACCCTAGTGGCGGCTCTCGATGCATTTAGCAATGAAGCAAAGCCCCTGGGTCTAGAGGTCTCCTGGACCAAGACCAAGGTCCAGGAATTTGGGGACTTGATAGGAGAACCTGTTCAGTCGGTACGTGCTTGCGGCGAGGACATTGAAGTCACAGAGACCTTTACATACTTTGGTAGTGTAGTTCATAACTCTGGGCTGTCAGACCATGAAGTCAGCAGACGGATTGGCCTGGCAGCAGGGGTCATGAACTCTCTCAACAAGAGTATTTGGAGATGTCGGTACCTGTGCAGAAGGACCAAGCTTCGGGTTTTCAAGGCCCTGATAATGCCAGTTTTGCTATACGGTAGCGAAACCTGGACATTGTCCTGTGCCTTGGAGGCTCGTCTTGAAGCCTTTTGCAATAGGTCCTTGCGCCAGATCATGGGGTACTGTTGGCGGGACCATGTGTCCAACCAACGGTTGCACCGTGAGACTGGCACAAGCCCTGTTATCTGCACAATCCGTGATCGCCAACTCAGGCTATACGGCCACCTGGCTCGCTTTCCTCAGGATGATCCTGCCCATCAGGTCGTCTCTATTCGAGACAACCCTGGGTGGAGGAGGCCTTTGGGACGACCGAGGAAGTCATGGCTTGGGCAGATCGACCAAACCTGCCGTGAAGAACTAGAGATGGGCCGAGTCCCTGCCTGGCGTCTAGCCATGAGGGATCCTCGTAGGTGGAAGCGAAGGGTGGATGCGGCTATGCGCCCCCGTCGGCGTCAGCCCCCATGATGATGATGATGAGAGTGAGAGACAATCTGACGTGAGGACGAGAGTAGGCGAAAAGCAAGATATGTAATCTATGATTCTTATACTACTTGCACTTCATATCATGCAAAATGGAACAAATTGGAACAAACATCTTACTTTTAACAGCAGTAAAAATACTTCTTACAATCAGCGAGAACGATATATTATGAAAAACAGGATTAACCATAGTATTCCTCTATGTTGCTTGAAAATATTCATGCTGGAGCAATATTATTGAAAATTCCGACAATACGGCTTCTTTGGAAGACAATGAAGTTTCAGATATCACTGATTTTTTCAGTATGTATATCAAACACTAGTAAGCATACTTCAGCTCATAATTGTTTATTATACTTGTTTTCTTATAGAAAACGGGTCAGATAGTCCGTCTTCCCAACAATCTCACGCAGTGCGATGCGTCCTTTTAACATTAATGCATGGACACTCTCTTGGGGGGAAGTCTTTGTGCTCGTATCTTGCACTTGGGAAGGGATAAGTAACGTGACGTTTGACCAGCAACTTAAACTACTTCCTAAAACAGAGAATACCCTATCTGCAGGACTGGCCGCTTTCCCATAGCAACATTTCTGCCGTTTTCTAAATATTTGAAAACAGATATAAATAATAATATTGAACCACACATTATTATAAACAGATGAATATTAGATTAAAGTTTACTCTTTCTTCAACAGGGTAAACAATAATAGCATAACACAACAATTATCTAAATAAAACACGATATGAAATTATATATTAACCTAATGACACAAAAACACTCAACAACGTAAAATGTACCCGTATCTCTCTAAAGAGAGAATTTTAGGAGTGCACATTTAAACTGTAAATTTGATTTATCTAAAAAGTATTCGACCATTTATAATGAGTGTATTGTATGGCTGAAGGTTTAAGGTCACTCTATGGGACTGTGGCTCTGTCTTTGGTGATGTCAAGCTGGAAGACCCAGCTGAAGTGACATTGGATGAAATTTCCACTGTGATGACGTTTTGTCTCTTACATTATATAAGCTCATACCATGATAATTTCAGTAATTTTCAAGTTTAGATGATATGGGAAAATATTTCAATGCGTTAAATACTTTTCATTTGCATCAAACCATCTGTGGTCATGAAAAATAACAAAAATACAGCCTGCAGAAGCAATATCTGTAGTGACGCCTCAAGTTTCCGTTTAGCAGTCGAATTTCCATAGAAATGCAACCCCGTTTCTTCGCATGTCGTCAGATCTTTTTATAATCTGTTTTCTAAAAATCCGATAAATTCTGAAAATGTGCATACAAATAAAATGAAGCACGATTCAAATCCACTAAACATCCCTTTTCAGACGAAATAATAGAGAAAACCATTTAACCAGGGC
>NW_027213570.1:65000-70000 GCF_042767895.1 Penaeus vannamei | reverse complement strand
GAACGTAAAAAAATCAGTTGTACTCCAGCAAGTTGTGTACAATCTATTAAAACAATTATATGAAACAAAAAATATAATTTATGCGTTTTTTTTCCTCCACACACTTAAAGAGGGGGGGAGACTAACTATAATTAAAAAGCATTCAGATCACGGTTTTCCCTCGGGGTTTGTTTAAAAATTCGACTTCCTTAAAAAATCCTGACTTTGTATACTCTTATTAAAAATATATATATAATCTTTCAAAACCTACTCAGCTTCATTCTAAGAACAGCTTTTTCGCGACCCCGTCCTCTCGGCCCAGCCGGAGAAAAGGACGCCAACTACATGGACACAGACTCAAAGAAAACGGGAAATCGGGGACTTCCTTTGAAATACAAAGAAAATGGGAAATCAGAGCCTGACTTTGAAAGAAGGAAACGCGAGGAATACAAGACTAAAAAATGGTATGAAAGAGGTGTCAGACTTTTCAAACATATTTCTGATTTACTTATATATATACTTATATATATGTATACATCTGTTTATATACATATATATATATACATATATATTATATATATGCTTACATATATACATATATATATAATATATATATATATATATATATATATATATATATATATATATATATATATATATATATATATACCTATATCTATATGCATACGTAAATATGCATACATATACATACACATACATATATATGCATACATACATACATAATATATACATATATATATAAACATACATAATGCTTTAAACATTTCAAAGGATTTCCCGGTTTACCGCACCTTAGAGACAATGTGCGGCCAGGGTTTTTTTCTCACGTTTTTTGTCAGTTTTATCATTTTTATTTTTTATTTTTCTTTCTTTTATCCAGATATTCATGTAGGGAGAGGTTAGGGGATGTGATACGCTAATATTTAAATGAAAAAATATATAACAAAGGAACTGGACTGGCAATGTCCCCTGTAGCAACCATGGAGCACCAGGTAGGAGATAAGTAGGTTACACACGGACCGTCGAAACAAAAATGTATTGCCGAGTCCATTCGCAAACGTCTAACGATCTCTTCCGTCGCAGAACTCAAGGCAAACCAACATTATAAAATGAAAATCATAAATCAGAACTAAAGGTAAGCCTGTATCCCCGCTCCCGCTCGCCTCCGCCGGCCGTCCGTGCGTTACCAGACGGCGCAGCGCTTGGCCGGGTTCATCTTGGAGTCGGCCGGGCAGCTCCAGTCCTTGGCGAACTCCGGCAGGTTGCTGAAGGGCCCGTTCACGCGGAACTCCGCCGGCGAGTGGGCGCCCGTCAGGATGCGGAGCTTGAGGCTCTCGGGGCGGTACTTCCCGCACCACACGTTGGCGGCCGACAGCCAGAACAGCTGGCGCGTGCTGAAGGGCAGGCCGGGCAGGGGCCGCTCCTCGCCGTTGTCCTTCGCCCACTGCAGGTACGCGTAGTAGGCCTCCTTGATGCCGCCGTTGTCGGCGATGTTCTCGCCCTGCGTGTTGATGCCGTTCAGCTGCCGGGGGAGGGGGGGGGTTAGTGCTATCCTTAGAATCCTGGGGTGACAGACAGGCTCTCGAAAAGGACTGGATATACTTTTTCCGGGTGTAGTTTTCTAGATTGGAAGCCCAGTACAAAGCACAGTAAAACAAGATTCCAAATAAGCAAAACGCAATTAGAAGTTTCAAATTTTCGTTCTGACAGTTTTAGGGCCTACATGCAGTGGCACCGCTAAGATTTGAGATATATATCGCTTTAAGTAATCTCTAAGTAATTTTAAGGAATTTAGTTTCCAATATATATAAATTTCCAATATATGACAACCCCACGGCCGCCGCCAATCCCGAGCGACCCTTACATTCATGTTGACTTCCTTGGCCGTGTAGTTTCCGTACTGGTAGATGATGCACTTGGCCTTCTCCAGGAACTTGTCCTTGGTTTCCTTCTCCCACCAGTCGCGGAGGTCGCCTTTCTCGTCGAATTGGCGGCCCTGAAGCAAATAAAATAGATATAATAGATGAGTAGGTTGTTAAGGGGTTCATTAGAATGGTAGGTGATAAAAGAATATATAAAGGTACAAAGAATGATACGAAATGATGCAAGATATAAAGCACACTGGAAATGGATGGGACAGCTGTGCAAAGCCAAAGTAGTTTGTAGTCCATAGATATTCATTTAATGCGTGAAACATATATAAGATATATTTCAAATATATATTTTCACGTTTCCAGAGAAATATATAAAGGTGTTTCTGCTTATCCATTGCTATGAATATTTGCACTGCAGAATATATATGTATGAACACATACACGTGTTTATGTACTTTTATTTAAGTGTATAGTCATGTTTTTGAGTGTATATGTGCCAGTGCATGTGTATTTACGCGTGCAAGCATGCAAGCTCTACACGTGTATAGGCCTAGCATGCATGTGCGTGTTGAGTGGTTCCGATCGCGTTTCTGAATGACTGCGAGTTCGTGCGTGCGTGCGTGCGTGCATGTGTGAATGCGCAGAACGAATGCTTACGGAGTCATCGAAGCCGTGAGTGATCTCGTGGCCGATGACGTAGCCGATGGCGCCGAAGTTCATGTACTTGGGTCGCTCCGCCTCGAAGAAGACGCCCTGCAGGATGCCGGCGGGGAACTCTGCGGGCGGAGGCGGCGGAGGCGGCGGAGGCGGCGGCGAGGGGTCGGGGCCGAGGCGCAGGACACAGGGAGGAAGGGGCGAGTTAAAGGTGTCAAAGGATACTATTCTCATCGAGTTCTTTCGAGATTTTGATGTGGGATTTCTTTATACTACGTAATGTTTCAAATATGAAGATGATTATACATACCCAAGGGAAAGATCAAGATTATATGGTGAAAATACTCATGATAATGGTAATAATGACAATGACAACAACAATAATGACACTAGCGACAATAACAACCGTAAAAAGAATAGTGGATGATGATAATGACAATAATAATAGAATAGTGATACAAAACAATATCAATAATAATGATACTGATAGTATGAAAAACAAAAAATAACATTAACAATAGCTTATCATCTTTATTATTATTATTACTATTATTATTGTGATAACAATAAAAATATAGACAGATGGATAAAATAAACATGGTAAATGAAAACATGACATATTGCCAAAAAGACCTACGTATGGAGTTCTCGAGGGGGCTGTAGAAGGCGTTGACGACGGCGGCGGCGCCGTGGTTCTTCCAGTCCTTCTTGTCGATCTTCTCGCGCAGCTTCTTGAAGGAGTAGTTGGTGCCGAAGATGGTCAGGTTCCGCATGTTCTCCAGGAGGTCGCCGTTGGAGATCTCCAGCTGGAGGGGGGGAGGGGTAAGTCAGGGGGCGTCACACGAATGAGGGAGAGGGGGAGGGGGAGAGAGAGGGAGGGTGGGGGAGGGGGAGAGAGAGGGAGGGAGGGAGAGAGTGAGAGAGAGAATGAGAGTATGAGGGAGAGAGGGAGAGGGAGAAAGAAAGAGAAAGATAAAAAGAGTAAGCGAGGAGCGGTCCGTCACCATATATACAATATATAATTCAACACTCTTTCCACAATACACAACCAAAATCCCAACCCAGCCCCGGCCAGCAAGCTTCCCCGATGCCTCACCCCGTCGTAAAGATCAGTGAGCTTGTCGTCCTCGAGGAGCTCGGGCGGGTAGGCGATGTGGGGCGTGATGGCCTTGGCCTTGGCCATGGCCCTCTCGCGCGTGGCCTCGTCCATCCAGTCGATGGAGCGCAGGATCTCGTCGAACTCGGCGCGGATGTAGCGAACCATCTCGTCGGCGGCGGCCTTGGCGTCCTCCTTGAAGAAGGCGCGGGCGTACATGGAGCCCACGGCGTGGCTCAGGCTGAGGGCGCGGGCGGGGAGGAGACGGGTTTAGAGGAGGTTGGAGTCGTGTGGTTTGAAGAGAAAAAGATAATAATATTGTTCATTTTCATCATTCGATAATATCTCCATGCGTGAATGGATGTTGATAACGAGGACAACGACTATTACAACTACTGCAATTACAACTACAACTAAAACTACAACTAAAACTACTACAACTATAACTACTTATAAAGCTACAACTACTACAAAACCATGCACGCGCCAGCGGCCTCACCTGCCCGACACGGAGCCCATGCACTCCTTCCAGCGCGGCTCCCGGGTCCCTTTGCCCACGATCTTCTTGGAGTACTGCAGCTGGATGTCTCGGGCGTCGTCGGTCAGGTAGCCCACGGAGGCAGCCGTCACGCGCCACAGCATGTAGTTGGCGATCACTCTGTTGGGGGGCGGGGGAGGGGGAGGTGAGGGAGGGGAGAGAGAGAGGTGGGGGGGAGAGAGAGTGTAAGGGGAAATGGAGAGGGAGGGTTAGGGGAAAGGGAAAGGGAGAGGATGAGGGGAAATGGAAAGGGGAAAGGAAGAGGGTGAGGGGAAAAGGAAAGAAATTAAAGAAGAATGTGGAAGAAGGGCGAGGAGAAGGGGGTGAGGAAAAGGGAATGGTGCACAGAAGGGGTTAGGAACGAGGATGGGGAAGAGAGGAGGGCAATGGCGAAGGAAGGAACACGGGAAAGGGGCGAGAGCAAGGGAGGGAGAAGAATTTTCGGAAGGGGGGAGGGGTAGGGAGAGAGGCGACGGTCAGTTTAATTGTATCTGTTTTGCTTTGGAGTCGAAGTCATTTAGCATATTGGATTGTCGCTTGTTGTATTTGAGACTCACTGATTTAATTTGTGTAGCATTTGCTATTATCTTTATTCGTGCAGTATAAAGAACAAATAAATTGGAAGGCTTAATATTACCCATTAGTATAATATCACAACAATGGTATGATTAATATTCACTTAAGACTGAATTGCAAAAATACTATTACATGCTACCAATCTCTCCTCGATGATATAAAATTTCCTGAAAGTTTTAGGGCAGTATCTCCTAAATCCCATTTTCTTTTTCCTCTTGTCAGCGACTATTTTCATCCCCGAAAAGCTACATATCGCTTTTCT
>NW_027213570.1:42500-55000 GCF_042767895.1 Penaeus vannamei | reverse complement strand
TCGCCCACCCACTCTCTCACTCGCCCACCCACTCTCTCACTCGCCCACCCACTCTCTCACTCGCCCACCCACTCTCTCACTCGCCCACCCACTCTCTCACTCGCCCACCCACTCTCTCACTCGCCCACCCACTCTCTCACTCGCCCACCCACTCTCTCACTCGCCCACCCACTCTCTCACTCGCCCACCCACTCTCTCACTCGCCCCTCTCTCCCACTCTCGCCCACCCACTCTCTCACTCGCCCACCCACTCTCTCACTCGCCCACCCACTCTCTCACTCGCCCACCCACTCTCTCACTCGCCCACCCACTCGCTCACTCGCCCACCCACTCGCTCACTCGCCCACCCACTCGCTCACCCGCCCACCCACCCATCCACTCACCCACCCACTCAGCCCCACGCCCTCAGGCCCTTACGTCGATGATCCTCCAGGTGGAGTTCTTGATGTTGGTGGTGACGGAGAAGTCGAAGATGTAGTCGAGCGAGTAACCCAGTTTGCGGTTGATGTAGACGTTGGTGTGCCAGTCGAAGGCCGAGGAATCCCAGGACGAGCCCTCCACCACAGGCCAGCCGCCCATCTGCGTCAGGATCTCCTTGAGGGGGTTCAGCCCGCGCTCGTTGATGCGGTCTGGGGGGGGGATGGAAGGGGTGGAATGGGGGAGGGGGAAGGGGGGGAAGGGGAGAAGTTAGAGAAGGGAGGAAGGGATTAAAGGGGGTAGGGGAGAGAGAGAGGGAGAGTTAGGGTGGTTGAGCGAATCGTTTCGAATAATGCATATAATGCTACTGGCATTAATAGGCAAACTCCTCACTATATAAGAAGAACTAATAATTATCAACAATTATAACGACAATGACATGTACCAATAACAACATCAATAGCAAGACCCCCCCCCCCCCCGCAGCCCGCCCGGAGCCCCCGAGCCGCCTACCAGTGTCCATGCACGACTTGTAGAGGTTCTTGACCATCTTGGTGGCGGGGGAGTCGTCGTCGCTGGGGTCCGCCTCGACGAGCCCACGAAGCTTCTCCTGCAGGTCGTCCGAGATCTCGTTGAAGCGCGACAGGGACGACTTCTCGTCCGGGATGATCTTCTTCTGGAGGAAACCGCCGCACGAGAACCGGAAGAAGTCGTCGCACGGGTTCACGGCCTCGTCCATCGAGTCGATTAGTTTCGACGCTGAGGGAGGGAAGGGGGGCAGGAAGGGGGAGCAGGGAGGGGGGAGCGGGGATGGGGAGGACAAGGAGGGGGAGCGGGGAGAAGGGGGGGAGGACAAGGAGGGGGAGCGGGGAGAAGGGGGGGAGAACAAGGAGGGGGGGCGGGGAGAAGGGGGGGAGAACAAGGAGGGGGAGCGGGGAGAAGGGGGGGAGAACAAGGAGGGGGAGCGTGGAGAAGGGGGGGAGAACAAGAAGGGGGAGCGGGGAGAAGGGGGGGAGAACAAGGAGGGGGAGCGTGGAGAAGGGAGAAAGGAGGGAGAACAAGGAGGGGGAGCAGGGAGAGAACGTTATTAGTAATGGAGCCTGAGTCCATGCGGGAGCTGGTGAGTGAGTGAGCTTACAAGACTTGTATGTGTGTGTGTGTGCGTGTGTGTATAATGCCAGTGAAACTAGAGCTGAATATTTTATCTATTTATCTATCTGAGAGAGAGAGAGAGAGAGAGAGAGAGAGAGAGAGAGAGAGAGAGAGAGAGAGAGAGAGAGAGAGAGAGAGAGAGAGAGAGAGAGAGAGCGCACACTACAAAATACAGAGAGAGAGAGAGTGAGAGTGTTATGTACATGCAGATGAGGCTATCTATGAGCAATAATGAAGTGAAAGTAGTTAAATCAGTGTTTTTGTCAGATGGTGTAGAAGTTGGTTTGTAAAATAGGCATGTTTTGTTATACTCGACATATTCTTCCGATGATAGACCCTAGTTTCCTTACGAGACTTTTCCCTGTAGCGTGACAATGCAAAACTGGGATTCTTTGCAAACTAAAGAGTGAATGCAATGTAATGTCATGCGACTAGAAAGAATCTGATTACCGTTATTAAGTTAATGACGATTATAAGTTCTAAAGAAGCCCTTGAATCCACATCAAAGAGAAGCCCTGGTTACACGTGTATGACATTCCTGCGATAAAGCCTCCTAGATATGGTCAAATGTCCCGCCATTTGGCAATATTTAGTGAAGCTTCAATTCTCAGGTACGTCAATTCTACTCTTACCTTGATATCTAAACAAATATTTGTTTTTATATCTAATTTATCTTCCTATATTTAACAGTATATCATCTACAAATCTAGAGATTTAGAGAAGAAACTAAACCCACTTAGAAAAAAAGAAAACGGAAAAGAAAACAAATACAAAAACATTAAGAGCAAAAAAAAACAAAAACAGATTAATACCCATATTCATAAGATGATAACGTTAAAGGTTTAAAAATTAGGTAAAGCAAAAACCAAAAGCAAAAACAACAGCGGAGGACGAGGACCCGCCCGCACACTGGGCCCGGCATCCTTCGACCCTCCTGCACCGTCGCCTTACCTGCCTGGACGCATCCTTTGGTGAGGCACTTCTCGCTGGGACTCTCAGGAAGCGTCTCCTGGCAGGCCGTGAGTGGCTCTGCCGAAATAAGTGCCAGCTGTGAGGTTTCTGTGAGGGGGGCGGGGAGGAGAGAAAGAGGAGGCATGCGGTTAGGTGCAGCAGACGGTGACGAGCAGCAGCATTGACGTGCAGCACACAGCGGTGACAGCAGCAGACGTGGGAACCGGAAAAGCAGCGACAACAACAGCAACAGCAGTAACAGATGTTCGGAACACGTGCGCGCATATATTTTTTTCTTTCTCGTGCAAACAACATGCTAACGTGCAAACTGATGGTTCGTCCGTCTTTGTCGAGGGTTTTGTCTTTTTTACATTTTTCTCCTTCTGTCTCTATTCTCCTTTTTTCTTCAAATTCTTTATTCGTGTCATGGGCATTGTCTGATGTATTTCGATTCTTCAAAAGAGCAGTGGATTCTATTGTTATAAGGAAATGCCTAATTGTGGGGGGAATTTTCAATTTATAAAAGCGGAACACGTGGAGCAAATGTTCGAGAGTGAGTGAGTGAGTGTGAGGGAGAGGGAATATAAGTAAGTGTGAGAGAAAGAGAAAGAAGGAGAGGGAGCGAGAGTGGAAGTGGAAGTGGAAGTGGGAGTGCGAGTGGGAGAGGGAGTGGGGGAGGGATTGGGAGACCGCGGGAGTGGAAGGAGTGGGAAGGACCTGGAGATGCTTGTCCCTGTACCTGCTAACGCTTACATTTAGGCTTATGTTTACTTTTCATTACATCTGCTCAATATTCCGCAATGTCTTCACTAATACTGGAAATCTTTAACAGTTATATTTCTACCCGAGTCCGTCCACAACAAAAGAAAAAAAAAACGTTGTCTTGACAAAAGTTAAGAGAAAAAGTAAAACAAACAAATCAAGGGACTTTCTCTTTATGGAGATGAAATCTTATAAATAAAAGAGTCCAAGTCGTCATTTTTTTGTCTTTACTTTTAGGGAAGTTGTTTGCTTGGCCTGTCTGGTCGTTCGGATGTTTGAAGCCGCGTTCTTATTGTATTTTTCTTATTTTATTCTAAAGTCGTGTCTAATTTATCATTATTGTATTATGACGACTTTTCTTGTATTCTTTTTTGTGTTTATTTCATCAGTCAGATGTTGCCTGGATAGTCTTAGTAGTATTGAATGGTTGGATAAAACTATCTCTTTTATTCGAATTAGTCCTTTGTAGTCGAGGGACGTTGGCTGAAAATGCAAATCTATCCTCCACTTTGTTATTCTACTTAATCATTTATCTATCATCTTTCTATTGCATGCTCCATTATCGTCAGAATTATTCTAAAACACGATGGTCATTGTCCATAATAAAGAAACCAACCCTGCCAAATAAGGGAAAAGGGAAGGGGACGTAAAAAAGACAATAACTGAAAATTACAGAAAAAAAACTTGCGTCCAAGTTAAGACACAGGCGTTTTCTAGGCGTCCATTTCCAAAGTCGAAATTTTACAGAATCAAAAAAAGAAAACAGTGTTCCTCTTTTCGTCCTTGTCGACATGAGTCACGCGGTCTGTTGTTGTTGCTGTCGTCTGCCTTCTCGGTTTACGGTATTTCAATATGGTCTTCAAATATTCAGTTCTCATGTCTTCTCTCATCTAGCACGAAAGAAGTCTGATGTGTTGCCAGACTTACGATATGTCAAATTCTGGTCATTTTATGTCATTATCCCCCCCCACCCCCATCCCCACTCTTAGCATAGTGTCTAGAAAAAAAATCCCAAAATGTCCTGTTTCGCTCAAGAACCGTCTCTTCAAAATCCAGCAATGAACAGAACTTCCGTAAAGTTCTATTGCAGCAGATGTCACAGTCCTAACAGTTATAACAACTCATAATATCCCGGTCCCTTTGTCAAAAAAATCTTTCGTCAGAATTCCCTATCCCAAAAGGTGCATTTCCAGCAAGCAAAGGCGTAATATTTCGTATGGAATGTCTGGATGAAAAAAAATGGTAATGGTATTCTACAGCGTCCTCGGAAGGTTCGGTCAAGAATTTATCTTTTTTCAAATGTTGAAGTACATGGTTCTTGTCATCTTCGCTGAATGTAGAATGTGATCGTGCACATTCGAATGGCATTTCTTATCACCGTAATTACGTCATTACGTCATTTGTTGTTTTCTATTTGCTTTTGTCAGTACTTTGCATCTGTCACTGTCGCTTTGTAGACGTGACGAACTTTCGTAGATTCTGTCTCATTCTCTGTGCCACTCTTCCGGTCTGTCTGTCTTTGTGTCTGGCTCTCTCACTCTGGCTATTGGTCTGTTTGTCTAACTATGCATGTACACGTGTCTGTGTCTGTATCCGCGTGTCTGTCTATCTGTCTGTCTGTGTGTCTGTCTCTCTCTCCCTCTCTCTCCCCCTCCCTCCCTCCCTCCTGTCTACAGCCCAGCAAAGAGCGGGTGCGGTGACTTGCTCTCGCTGCCTCCACTTTCACCGCACGTGTTACTATATTTAGTTTCCTAGTCACACTTGTCTTGGTACCGCTGGAGGGAAACCAACCCTGTGGAGAACATTTTCCGCCACAGTGTCTCAAAGGCTGCCTATGGAGGATAGTAATCTATTGAAAATGAGCACACGCGCGCACACCGTACCGTATATACATCCAAGTGTGTGCATATATGTATATTCAATAGTGTATATGCATACAGGTACAGCCTATACAGAAATGGGTATGCTTGCATGTAAACACATCGTACACACAAACATACTCGCGACGTAAAGATGCACACACTACATCCACACGCATACACGCTGTCAATAAGAGAAACTTTCCAATCACAGTTTCCATCCACTCTCACCAAAGGTTTGGTGGCAATGTGTGTCTAGCATGTCCTTTCATGCGTGTCTACGGTCCCATTAAAACTGCTTTGTGGTTTTAGCGTTGAAAAAAGAACACCTACTAATTAATGTATTCATATATGTATATATGCATATGTATATATATGTTATATATAGATTGCAGAATCAATTGCTATTTTCTAATGCAATATGAAAAATGAAAACTCTGGACCGGTCAACGATAGAATGACAGTCTGGTCAGTGTAGTCAGAGTCTAATATCCTAAAGTGCTCCGAAAAAAGAGGAAAAAAGGAAAATATCCTTCAATCATCCTGATGGGATTTGCTGGACAAAATCCCCCCCCCCCCCCCCAATAACGCGAAGGAGAGCAACGAACAGCACACATGCCTAAAATAAGAAAAAAAAAAGAATCGGGAGCCACGAGTGTAATTATCAAAAAGGTTATACGTTGTCTCGCCTTCTTGCGTCAGGCTGGGTGTTGACCAGCCTCAGGATTGGCCCGCGCCGGGCATGCTTGTCACCCAAAGCCTGAACTAACGCCGTTATAAATGGTCGCGGGATACGAAACGGCTCGTTGAATTAGTGTCAATTCGTTGAATGTCGTCTGTTGCGTGGGTCCTTATTCCTACGTGTCAGTGACATTTGTACTGTCCTTTGTGCTTTCAAATATTATTTGCGCGTTTCAATAGTACTGGTATAGTTCTTTATGTTTTAATACTAACTGTGCAGTCCTTTGAGAGTCGCTAAACTATTTGCCAAGTCCTTTATACCTTTCAATGATATTTGTGCAGTCCTTATGATGTTTCTATAGTCCTTGGTATATTTCAATAGTATCTGTAGAGTCCTTTTACCAAATAAGGAAAGGAAAATAGATCGACTTTTAGTGTCCTTAGGCGGTTAGTCTGATGTTCCGTACTTAGTAAAGTGTCTAGTCAAGAGTAGTTAGTCAATACAGATATAATTGTACTTCCATAGGAATAGCAATAGTCCCAGTATTAATAGTCACCCAGGATTGTGTCAAAAGAGTCGATAAACCAAATCATTAATTTACACTTACTGGTTTATTTATCTCTTAAAAAGGCAAGATGATTTGATGTCAAGTTCAAGGTCCCAAAAAGATGTCGTAATTTTACCAAGCGAGAATCCGAACGCTCGAGAAAGATTTTGAATTAGAAAAAGAGCTTTCCATGGTTAGATTTTTCAAAGCGGGAAAACAGGAAAGTTTATGCTGTTAGTTACCGTAAGGATGTGCAAAAGAGTTATTTCGTGCGTGAAATGAGAAGTGTCAAACGCAATCACAAAGAAATGGTTAGGCTATCACACAAAAAGAAAAAGGAAACCGACAAGGAAAATCAAGAAGTTCAGAGTTTGGCTTAGTGAAATGAAAGCACACACGTTAGTTCAGAGCTAGAAATACAAATGACATCAAAATGGTTAAAATGTGCTTATTACTAGAAAAGATAATTATATTCACATTATTACAAATACTATTGCAATACAAGATTATATGCATCATACATATACATACATAATATATGTGTGTATATATATGTATATATACGAGTATATATATATATATATATATATATATATATATATATATATATATATATATCAGAATAACAACAATACTCAAAGACTTTACTGTATGTGATATCAAAGCAAGCACGAGCATTGAAATTCATATGTTTCTAGTTGTGGACTTAAAATTAAATCATCATTCACTCGAATATTAAAATGTAAAACGACGATCATATAACTGCAACCTTGCCAGCCGAAGGCATCAAAAGATTTACAAAATATAACGAGATTAATTTCCAGTATGTCACAACCATGAGTATGATGGATGCACTTGCAACACACCAATCATAAGGACGATTTTTCTGTGTAATGCGAGTAAGCTCATAGTCCTTACTGACCAAGAGCTTCTCTAAAATTTTCTATATTAGGCAAAAAAGTCTGGATTTACACATCAAAGAAGATTCCATTGTTTGAAATAGCGGACGAAACTAAACTTAATTTTGCTAAGTTGGTTATGGAGTAAAACTTCTTTGAGGAGTGGGGGTGAGAGGGAGGAGCCAGAGAGAAACCTCGGTGGAGAGAGAGAGAAACCTCGGTGGAGAGAGAGAGAAACCTCGGTGGAGAGAGAGAGAAAGAGAGAGAGAGAGAGAGAGAGAGACAAGAGGGTGAGAGAGAGACAAGAGGGTGAGAGAGAGACAAGAGGGTGAGAGAGAGACAAGAGGGTGAGAGAGAGACAAGAGGGTGAGAGAGAGACAAGAGGGTGAGAGAGAGACAAGAGGGTGAGAGAGAGACAAGAGGGTGAGAGAGAGACAAGAGGGTGAGAGAGAGACAAGAGGGTGAGAGAGAGAGACAAGAGGGTGAGAGAGAGACAAGAGGGTGAGAGAGAGACAAGAGGGTGAGAGAGAGACAAGAGGGTGAGAGAGAGACAAGAGGGTGAGAGAGAGACAAGAGGGTGAGAGAGAGACAAGAGGGTGAGAGAGAGACAAGAGAGTGAGAGAGAGACAAGAGAGTGAGAGAGAGACAAGAGAGTGAGAGAGAGACAAGAGAGTGAGAGAGAGACAAGAGAGTGAGAGAGAGACAAGAGAGTGAGAGAGAGACAAGAGGGTGAGAGAGAGACAAGAGGGTGAGAGAGAGACAAGAGGGTGAGAGAGAGACAAGAGGGTGAGAGAGAGACAAGAGGGTGAGAGAGAGACAAGAGGGTGAGAGAGAGACAAGAGGGTGAGAGAGAGACAAGAGGGTGAGAGAGAGACAAGAGGGTGAGAGAGAGACAAGAGGGTGAGAGAGAGACAAGAGGGTGAGAGAGAGACAAGAGGGTGAGAGAGAGACAAGAGGGTGAGAGAGAGACAAGAGGGTGAGAGAGAGACAAGAGGGTGAGAGAGAGACAAGAGGGTGAGAGAGAGAGACAAGAGGGTGAGAGAGAGACAAGAGGGTGAGAGAGAGACAAGAGGGTGAGAGAGAGACAAGAGGGTGAGAGAGAGACAAGAGAGTGAGAGAGAGACAAGAGAGTGAGAGAGAGACAAGAGAGTGAGAGAGAGACAAGAGAGTGAGAGAGAGAGAGACAAAAGAGTGAGAGAGAGACAAGAGAGTGAGAGAGAGACAAGAGAGTGAGAGAGAGACAAGAGAGTGAGAGAGAGACAAGAGAGTGAGAGAGAGACAAGAGAGTGAGAGAGAGACAAGAGAGTGAGAGAGAGACAAGAGAGTGAGAGAGAGACAAGAGAGTGAGAGAGAGACAAGAGAGTGAGAGAGAGAGAGACAAGAGAGTGAGAGAGAGAGAGAGAGAAGAGAGTGAGAGACAGAAGAGAGTGAGAGGCAGACAAGAGAGTGAGAGAGAGACAAGAGAGTGAGAGAGAGACAAGAGAGAGTGAGAGAGAGACAAGAGAGTGAGAGAGAGACAAGAGAGTGAGAGAGAGACAAGAGAGTGAGAGAGAGACAAGAGAGTGAGAGAGAGAGAGAGAGTGAGAGAGAGAGAGAGAGTGAGAGAGAGACAAGAGAGTGAGAGAGAGACAAGAGAGTGAGAGAGAGACAAGAGAGTGAGAGAGAGACAAGAGAGTGAGAGAGAGACAAGAGAGTGAGAGAGAGACAAGAGAGTGAGAGAGAGACAAGAGAGTGAGAGAGAGACAAGAGAGTGAGAGAGAGACAAGAGAGTGAGAGAGAGAGACAAGAGAGTGAGAGAGAGACAAGAGAGTGAGAGAGAGACAAGAGAGTGAGAGAGAGACAAGAGAGTGAGAGAGAGACAAGAGAGTGAGAGAGAGACAAGAGAGTGAGAGAGAGACAAGAGAGTGAGAGAGAGACAAGAGAGTGAGAGAGAGACAAGAGAGTGAGAGAGAGAGACAAGAGAGTGAGAGAGAGACAAGAGAGTGAGAGAGAGACAAGAGAGTGAGAGAGAGACAAGAGAGTGAGAGAGAGACAAGAGAGTGAGAGAGAGAGAGACAAGAGAGTGAGAGAGAGAGAGAAGGGAGTGGGAGAGAGAGAAGAGAGTGAGAGAGAGAGAGAGAGAAGAGAGTGAGAGAGAGAGAGAAGAGAGTGAGAGAGAGAGAGAAGGGAGTGGGAGAGAGAGAAGAGAGTAGGAGAGAGAGAAGAGAGTGGGAGAGAGAGAAGAGAGTGTGAGAGAGAGAAGAGAGTGAGAGAGAGAAGAGAGTGAGAGAGAGAGAAGAGAGTGAGAGTGAGAGTGAGAGAAGAGAGTGAACTGAGAGAGAGAGAGAGAGACCGACATAATCAAAGAAAAGAAAACAAAGCAAACGACTTCACATAAAAGAGAAGAAGAAAAAAAACAAAAGAAAAAATATAATCCACCTCCACTCCCCCTCCCCCCCTTTAAAAAAATCCCTAACCCTCACCCACTAAAACCCCAAACAAGCCTGAACCGCCAATTACCCATCACAACCACTAAAACCGCATATAACGCAACCCTGATTTAGCGTATGGACTCGAACGACACGATCGGGTTGCGCAAAACCGATTCCCTGTGTCCTTGCAGCCACCAGTTAGGTATAAATTCCACTGCGCTTTTAATTACCCAATGCTAGATCGAGCCTTGTTATATATGATACGTTTTTTTCATGGGCGTAAATTGGGTCATTTCCTTGTTTGGCTGTTTGCAAAGGTGGCGCATTTCTTTTTAATAAATTGATTGTAATGATAATGCTGATAAGGTTTAGACTAATAAGGAATGATAACAATAACAATCAAATTAACAATATTAATGGTAGTAATAACAATGAATAATAATAATAAATATCTAATGACAATGAATAACAACAATGTAATAATTATATAAAGACAATAATAACAATAATGAAAAGCAATAATGCAAATAAACAAGGCAGTATTGACAAAAACAAAACCTCGTGTTATTTCAAACCAACACAATAAACGCCCCCTTTGCACCTCCCCCTTGCCCCCTCTACCCCCCCCCTCTTACCCTCACCCCTTCCATACAACATCCGATCGCACACCCCCCCTCCCCCTCCCCCTTTAAGCTGAAAACACCCACTGCAGGACGAAAGCAACACATGCAATATTAGCAACGTTTCGCTTCTGTCCCCCCACCCCACACCCCCACCCCCCACCCCCCACCCCCACCCCCTTCGCACGTAGCCCTACAGCGGAAGTCGGTTAATACGCTCGTATGTAAAGGGCGGCTTGGCTGCTGGCTTGCTCTCATTTACGTTCAGTCAGGCTCCTCCTTATTATTCCCTTCCTTCTCCTTCTCCTTCTCCTTCTCCTTCTCCTTCTCCTTCTCCTTCTCCTTCTCCTTCTCCTTCTCCTTCTCCTTCTCCTTCTCCTTCTCCTTCTCCTTCTCCTTCTCCTTCTCCTTCTCCTTCTCCTTCTCCTTCTCCTTCTCCTTCTCCTTCTCCTTCTCCTCCTTCTCCTTCTCCTTCTCCTTCTCCTTCTCCTTCTCCTCCTCCTTCTCCTTCTCCTTCTCCTCCCTCTTCTTCTCCTTCTCCTCCTCTTCGTGTGTATGTGTACATGCAAACGAACATGTACACATATACACACGTACACAAAAAACAGGAAAAAAATCTTTCATGACGAGCGTCCGTAAATAAACAAGGCACTATAGCACGGAAAACAACTTTTGAGTTTCTACCTTTTTCCCCTCTACCTCCTCTTCTTTTTCTTCTTCTCCTCTCCTTTCTTCTTTCGTTTCATTTTCGCTTTCGTAAATAAAAGAGCATTTGCCCGTGTCCATTGGCAAGGCACCTGCTGGCCGCCTGAACGTCTGACACTGTGCTCAAAGACAGGACAAATCGCGCTAACAGTTTATTATCTTTTAAGTTGTCTTTGAACTCGGAAAAAATCCTAATACAAGTGACGCAAATTAATTGAAAATAATTAATGATTAACACGAAACCTTGCAAAGTGATCGCAAAAATAAGAACATAAAAGTTCAACAGCTGTGTATCGTTTCATTAAAAGCTATTTTAAAAACATTTTTGGACATTCCAGTAAAATACTAAAAATGAAAATATAAAAATCCATGACATTAATCAATTTTTTATTCTTTTAAACACTAATTATCCTGCGAATTAATTTCAGTATTTACGAGCCCATGATCACGCAAACGAAAATAGGCCTATATCCACGAAAAAAGAGAGAAAAAAAATCACCTTTTCCACTTCTTTGTTAATTTCCCTTCTTCGCTGACAAGTATGGCACAAGTCATTATTCTATGCAGATGACTTAAGCCTTAAACCCAAACTAATCTTAATATCGGAGTTACTCTCTCGCCGCGATAACCTCACGTGCGAGGTACTTTTTTCTTGTTTTTTGACTTCTTCTAACCTTTCGAACTTTCTCTAAACGTGTTCTAGTCTTTTTTTCTTTCATTATTCCCTTTCACCTTCAGCGGAATGGGAAGGGTGTGCGCAATGACTGATCGATTGTTATACTTTTGTGTTTTATCATTTACTCGTTTTTTGTTTAATTATTATCGTTCCTTTATCGGCCTTTCCATTTTCCCACTTTATCCATCTCCGTGCCTCCCAGCCCGTTCGGCGGAAGCTCAGTTGACATTTTCCTGTGCGCCTGAAATAGAGTGACTAGAAACACGATGCTAGATGTGTGTGTGTGGGGGGTGGTGTGGGGGTTGGGGGGGGGTCCGTGCGTGTCGGTGTGCGTGTCCATGTGCGTGTCCGTGTGCGCGTGTCTGTGTGCGTGTGCGTGTCCGTGTGCGTGTGCGTGTGCGTGTGCGTGTGCGTGTGCGTGTCCGTGTGCGTGTCCGTGTGCGTGTCCGTGTGTGCGTGTGCGTCTGTGTGTGTTAGTGTTGATGTGCGTGTTAATGTTTATAAATATGAGCGCCCAATGTAGATGTTTGTAAAGTGCGCGTGAATGGACATGTATATTGTTGTCCGTATATTCTGCGTCAATCCCTGCCACAATTCCCCGGAGTGCAAGGCGCCCGCTTCCTTCGCACACTCACCTCGTCCCCAAGGCGCACTCTAATCCACAGCCAAAATCTCCCCTCCAGATTTTTTCACATTCCTGCAATTCATCACAACCAGCCCTTATGCATCTATTTTCCTCTGCTTCGAATCAAAAAGTCTCTTCTTGAAACTATTAAATTATGGAAGGAAAAATTCTAATATAATTACAATGGTTATGTT